>NC_058087.1:122511730-122619761 GCF_014858855.1 Bufo gargarizans | reverse complement strand
AGCGTGTGTGTGAAGTTATTGAGAATGACCCTATCTGCACCTTGAATCTTATATACCCTTTTAATGAATAGATTTAAAGTAGCCCTGATACAGCAGAAACCACTAATTTAGGAAATTGCTAAGTTGGGAATTGTATTTCAACCCTGAACAAAAATATATCCTTTGCCAGACAGCAGACAGTATTACAATGGCTGGCCACAGCTGAAACACCAGATTTAGGGTACTGCTATTTTGGCAATTGTATTTCACCCCTCAATAAGGCTACTTTCACACTAGCGTTCGGGTGTCCGCTTGTGAGCTCCGTTTGAAGGGGCTCACAAGCGGCCCCGAACGCATCCGTCCAGCCCTAATGCATTCTGAGTGGACGCGGATCCGCTCAGAATGCATCAGTCTGGCAGTGTTCAGCCTCCGCTCCGCTCAGCAGGCGGACACCTGAATGCTGCTTGCAGCGTTCGGGGGTCCGCCTGGCCGTGCGGAGGCAAGCGGATCCGTCCAGACTTACAATGTAAGTCAATGGGGACGGATCCGTTTGAAGATGACACAATATGGCTCAATCTTCAAACGGATCCGTCCCCCATTGACTTTCAATGTAAAGTCTGGACGGATCCGTTCAGGCTACTTTCACACTTAGAATTTTTTTAACAATATAATGCAGACGGATCCGTTCTGAACGGAGCCACCGTCTGCATTATATGAGCGGATCCGTCTCAGACGGATCCGCTCTGAACGCAAGTGTGAAAGTAGCCTAAAATAGCAAGCACAGCCAAGCCCCTGATGTAGGAAATAGCCAAAAAATAACCACACTATTGATGGTTAAATGCACTTGGTGACAGCTTGCCCCTGATGTGGGATATAGCCAAAAAATAACCACACTATTGATGGTTAAATGCACTTGGTGACAGCTTGACCCTGATGTAGGATATAGCCAAAAAATAACCACACTATTCATGGTTAAATGCACTTGGTGACAGCTCGACCCTGATGTAGGATATAGCCAAAAAATAACCACACTATTGATGGTTAAATGCACTTGGTGACAGCTTGACCCTGATGTAGGATATAGCCAAAAAATAACCACACTATTGATGGTTAAATGCACTTGGCGACAGCTTGACCCTGATGTAGGATATAGCCAAAAAATAACCACACTATTGATGGTTAAATGCACTTGGTGACAGCTTGACCCTGATGTAGGATATAGCCCAAAAATAACCACACTATTGATGGTTAAATGCACTTGGTGACAGCTTGACCCTGATGTAGGATATAGCCAAAAAATAACCACACTATTGATGGTTAAATGTACTTGGTGGCAGCTTGTGCTGGCGCACCACAAGACACAAAATGGCCGCCGATCACCTTAGAAAAAAGTAACTGAAAAAACGCTCTGGGCAGCCTAAAAACAGTGAGCAATTGAAAAGCAGCAGTTCAATGATCCACAGCTGTAGATCGATCACTGAATTAAGTCTTTTGGAGGAGTTAATCACTGCCTAATCTCGCCCTAACGTCGCAGCTGCAACCTCTCCCTACACTGATCAGAGCAGAGTGACGTGCGGCACTACGTGACTCCAGCTTAAATAGAGGCTGGGTCACATGCTGCACTGGCCAATCACAGCCATGCCAATAGTAGGCATGGCTGTGACGGCCTCTTGGGGCAAGTAGTATGACGCTTGTTGATTGGCTGCTTTGCAGCCTTTCAAAAAGCGCCAAGAAAGCGACGAACACCGAACCCAAACCCAGACTTTTACGAAAATGTGTTGCTGTTGCAGTTCGGATTCGCTCATCCCTACTCTTGATGCGATTTGTGGAGCCTGGGCCCAGCCAGTTGATCAAGAGGTTGAGCTCCTGCTCTGCGGTTAGGTTGAGGTTGGCGATGGCGGCTTTGAAGGTTGCCTTCCAGGCTCTGTAGCTCTCCGTACGGTCATCAAATTTTGAGAGACTGGTGTTAATTAGCTCTCTGCTCACCATAAACCTGGCAAACTCAGACATATCTGATCTCTCACTGCTTGTTGCCATGACAACTTGTGATGCCCCTGGGGCGTATAGGCTGCGTGGCGTGAAAGGGTGAGATGCTTCCGGGTAGAATGATGTTGCTGCAGGGTTGAGCTGTGGTTTAGCCTCTGTAGGTTTTGATGACTGCTGCTTGAGCTGTGGAGGTAGGCCAGGAAACACCTGGTAGCCATCTTGCTGCAATAACTGCCCTTGAGAGGGCGCGTCTGGGCGACTGTTATTGGGTTGCACGGGTGCTGTGGGTATCGCTGGCACTGCAGGTAGAGCTTACTTGGAGGTTTCAGTGTTGTTTGCTTGGACAGTACTGCACACTGGGGGGGGGGAGGGGGTGCAGCTAACTGTTTAAGTACATAGTCGCTGGTGCGATCAACTGGATCGTCTATCTCCTCTGGTGGTAAGCAGACTGAATTGAAGCCTTGGCTCAATGCTTGCTCAAGTAGTCTTACTTTTGCTAATGCAATTTCCTCTTCCCTCTCTGATTCAAGGATCTTTATTCGAGCCTCTGCTTCTGCCCTCTTGGCTTCTGCTTCTGCCCTCTTGGCTTCTGCCTCCGCTTCTGCCCTCTTGGCCGCCGCCGTCTGTGTTTCTGTTCTCGCAAGGACTTCTTTTTCGGTGAAGGAACGCCTCACTTTGGATAGCTCTGCATTTATGCAGGCCTCTAGTAATCTGTCGCTCAGGGCGGAGCTTCTAGAGCATGATGATCTGTAGGACCGCGAGGAATGTTTGGATGAATGCGATCTGTGTGATCTAGTTTCTTGCAAATGAGAGATGTGGAGTTCCACTTTATCTTTAGCATCCATCACCATGGCGTCTCTTTGTCTGTCTATTGATTCTGCCTTGCACAATTCTGACAGGGCTTCTTCAATATTAGAGTCTTTTAGTAAGGTTATATACCTTGCGGACAGTCTCTTGTATCTTTCATGGGCTGCGTTCAGCCGCCCGACAGCAACTTGTATACTGGTGGCATCGCCTGAGGAGGACTTAAGTCCTGATATAAGGGAGGAAACTCGTTCTTATAGCTCTTCCAGGTTGTCACATAGCGCATCTTTCCTGGTGTGATCATTTTCCGTGATCTTTATAGTTGGTTTGAGAGAGCGCCTTGGTCGGTGACTTGGTCTGCTGGAAGTGTGGGTTCTACCTCCAGCTCTTCATAATGATCAGTATCAGGTTGCATTTGCTTTGTTTCATCACTGGGGAACTGTACGAGGTCCTTTTCGGCCATTTTGATTTAAGGTGCGCTGTCTCTTTAAGAAATCGAACTTTTGAATTGGGGGTTGAAAATTGCAGTGCGGCTTAGATGAGGCACCCCGATGAGGTTCCTAAAGTGTTTTGAGTGAATTGCGGGGTTTTGGTTTGAGGGAGGCCGCGCGTGCGTGAACAGTTCTTATATCATGCGAGCAAGGGTTAATATAGGATGTAAAAAGTGGCTTGGAGGACTTCCAGACAAGAGTATATCTAGTGCGGACACGCCATGCTTCCCCTTAGGCTTATGGGACGTGCACTGTTGCCGGGCAGATTTGCTGCGAGTGGGCCTGTTGCAGGGGAGGTTCCTGAGTGTGGTACTGGGCTCTGAGGGAATCTGTAGCCGGGCATTGGATGTTGAGACGGGTATTTACTGGGGGATAAGGCTTTAAGGCAGTTTTTGACTGTTCTGTCCCCACATGAAGGCGAATGAAGGTGTTACTGATAATGACCTTGTGACTGTCCTACCTTCGTATCCAAGCAGTGGAGCAGACCGGACCGGCAGATGCTCAGGTTAGATGGATCCAGACGTAGACATGAGGATGCAATCAAACGTGGGTTTATTTGATCCAGAGTAGTGACATACGGTGATGCAATACAGGAATGCAGTAGATGCTGTGATGTGGATGTCTTTCCTGAGGCTAACTGCTGAGGCAACTGCTGGTCAAAAACTGATGCCTTCACAAGCCAAGATGTGAGTCTCCAGTCACAAGGAGTGCAGCACTTAAAAATGGCTACAGGAAGTGACAAGGACCAAGCTCAGCAGAGAAAAACTTTATGAACAAGAGCAAGGCGTGCAGCATACGAATTCCGGCCAGCAGAGAACAATACATTGGTAACAACATCGTGAAAGAAGATATAATAATACAGTGCATGAATTAAATTTGAAAGAAACAGCACATAACCTGCAGTAAAATTGTTATTCACTGACTGTCTAATATACCTCAAGCCACATAATCACTTGTTCTTTTCTGTCCGTTGAATGCCTTTTGTTTGGGGCATGTACTTCACTGGCCTATAGTAAAATTGTTATGTACTGATCACCTAATATACCTTTAAAGGGCTTCTGTCACCCCACTAAAGTCATTTTGGGGGTGGGCTAGTCAAATACTGCGATATATGAAAATATAATGCTCTTACTTACTTTCATTCAGCCGTTTCTTCTAAAAACGAACTTTTATAATATGTAAATGAGGTCTCTACCAGCAAGTAGTGTGTCTACTTGCTGGTAGCCGCCGCAAAAAACCGCCCCCTCATCCTGTTGATTGACAGGGCCAGCCGCGATCTCCTCCTCCGGCCGGCCCTGTCAGCATTTCAAAAATCGCGTGCCTGTGTTAATTCGGCGCAGGCACTCTTAGATGAGGAGGCTCGCCTCCTCAGAACTCCCTCAGTGCGCCTGCGCCGATGACATCACCAAAAGAGAAGACGTCATCAGCGCAGGCACACTGAGGGAGTGCTGAGGAGGCGAGCCTCCTCATCTCAGAGTGCCTGCGCCGAATGAACACAGGCGCGCGATTTTTGAAATGCTGACAGGGCCGGCCGGAGGAGGAGATCGCGGCTGGCCCTGCCAATCAACAGGACGAGGGGGCGGTTTTTTGCGGCGGCTACCAGCAAGTAGACACACTACTTGCTGGTAGAGACCTCATTTACATATTATAAAAGTTCGTTTTTAGAAGAAACTGCTGAAGGAAAGTAAGTAAGAGCATTATATTTTCATATATCGCAGTATAAGGAATTTAACTAGCCCCCAAAAAATAAATGACTTTAGTGGGGTGACAGAAGCCCTTTAAGCCACATCATCACTTATTCTTTCTTTCATGTGAATGCCTAATTTTTGGAGCCTGTACTCCACTGGCCTGCAGTAAAATTGTCATCCACTACCATCTAATATACCTCCAGCCACATAATCACTTATTTTATTTCAAGACACGGAGGCTCATATTTGCTTAACTCTTTCTTTACTGAACATTAGCAGCAAAGATAACTGAAGAAAATGACATCAGTGTAACCATGGTAATAACTCCACCCCCATAGCCCCTATATAAGGCGCATCACCACATGGACACTTCCTCTTTCTTTGCTGCTTCACAGATAAGTACATGGTTTAATCTGTATAGTTTTCATTGCTTTGTGTTTCTATTATTAACCCTTTATAAGGATAGGGTTCTCGATTTGCGGACGTCTTCCGTGGCGTCCGTTAGTGGGTTAGGGCTCATTTGTCTGCCCTTTATCTCACTTATCTCTGTGGGACTTCTTCCCCCCCTTTCTTTTGTTCCCTCCTGGTAGTTATTGCTTATTTTTCGTTAGGCCTTTGTTGTGCCGCTTGGTCTCCGGTGCCTGTGCCCGGCGCTCCTACTTTTTCCTTTATTCTGTACTGCGTTCGGCCATTCCCCCCCCCCCCCCCACTCCTCTAGATCTTACCTTCTTCACCGCTTCTTCCCGGGCTGCGCGCGATCGTAATCTCGCGAGGTGCGAGATTCTCGGGCGCCATCTTACTTCGGTGGATTCTGTACACCGAGATCTCGCGAGATTGCGGACGTCATCTCGTTGGCGTCCGTTCATTGGCCCTCACTCCTAGGAGGTGGAGACTTAGGTTTTTTCCACTCCCCTCCGATTCCCGGGTTTTCTCCTTAGTACGCTCCGGCTGCCAGTACTGATCGACTGCTTCTTTCAGCACCACACGGTTTGTTCTTTGAGTACTTTCCCTTACCTACTGTGCCTCACCCGCGCCGCACATTCGGTCCAATATTTCATCTTCTACGTTCCCCTGTTAGTTCTGTTGGGGTGACTCACTCCCACAGTATTATACCCATCATGTCCTCTGTGCCAGCTTCCCCTGCCGCTTCTGTCCAGGACAGACACACAGGTCAGGTAGCTCCCACTACTCCTCTAAACAGGGTTAATGATGCGCCTGCTACTGTAGTGCAGGCTGCACATTTGCAGCAATCTATCTCAGATGCAATTGTGGCTGCAATGGGGACCATGTCAGCTTCTCTGACGCAGTCCATATCACAGGCCCTTAGGGCACATCCAGTTTCTGATATGCCCCCTCCTGCCTCCAGAACACTCCTGAATGATGGCTCTGGCCCATCCACTGAATGCGTGAATAAGTCACGCAAAAGAGCTAACCCGCGCCCGGCAGAAAGGGTGCGATCTTGGAAAACCGCCCGGGCTCTCCCGGATCCGGTATCAGATTCAGACGCAGAGTCTGTTGAGGAGGCAGGTGAGAGTTGGTTTACTCACTCAGGGGACGAGTTAGCTGATATTGCAGTTGACACTGCCTTAGATGACCCGTCTCGGACAACGGGTGTCATTACTGAGCCGCTTGAAGACGTCAAAGACGCAGTTATAGACCCCATGGGGGATCCTCTATTTAATCCAGACCAACTACACCATCCACGGTCCTCTGAATGGCTTCCTGCCACCCATGTCACCCAGTATCTTGAAGCTAGGATCCGCACGCCTCTTTCCAAGGAGGCTCGCAGCAAGCTGCGCGCGGAATGTCCCCGTCCCCTGATCCCTAACAGGATATGCGAAACCCCTACTGTGGATCCTAAAGTGGTCCAATTTCTGGCAAAAACCGGTTTCAACCCTCGCAAGGGGCTTGATTCTGCGCTCAAAGCTTGCCAGGATAAACTGCTTGATGTGACCGGCTCACTGGCGAAAATCTTGGATTTAGCCGAGACCGCTAGAGTAGCGGGCACGCAGGTCGACCCAGAGGATCTTAGTGGCTGGGCCCAAAGGGCTATATGTTTAGTGGGCAATGTAAATACCTCCATTGCCATAGAGAGACGAAAGGCCATCTTGATGAAGATAGAGCCCAAGTTAGCAAATCTGTCCCTATCTGAGTCTGGTAAGGAGGCGCAAGGCCTCCTTTTCGGAGATCCTTTTATTAAAGAATTGGGGAAATATGTTGGGGCCTTTACGGCCCTTGATAAGGCGCAAAGTTCTATGCGCCGCGTTTTCCAGTCTCGTTTTTCATCCAGGGCCGGCAGCCTCAGGGGCCGACTGTCCGGCCGCTCCAATTTCCAGCCCAGAGGCACGGGCAGAGGCTCCTTTAATTATCGTCAGTCCCTTCAGGATCCCAAGTACCAGCCAACCTTCTTCCCGTCTCGCGGAGGTTCTTTCCGTTCCAGAGGATTCCGAGGCGCTCCAGGATCCAGACGCCCATATGGTAAGCCATCTCTCTGTGTCTTATCCGATTTCGCTACAGGTTGGGGGAAGGCTCCGTTTCTTTTTCCGTGCGTGGTCAAGGATCACCTCAGACCAGTGGGTCCTCTCCACGGTCCAGGGGTTCACCATCGAGTTGGTGTCCGCCCCAAGAAACCTTCCTCCCATCCCAAGGGTTTCTTGTTCAAACCAGATACAGACACTCTTAGATGCAGAGCTTTCCTCCCTCCTACGGAAGGAGGCAATAGAGGTATCCCCCGAACCTCACACGGGAATACTGAGCAGTATTTTCCTAGTGCAGAAAAAAGGCGGCCAATTCCGTCCAGTCATAAACCTAAAGAACTTGAATGTCTTTGTTCGTTACAGACATTTCAAAATGGAGGGCATCCATCTGTTGAGGGATATGCTTCTACCAGGAGACTGGTTCGTCAAATTAGATCTAAAGGATGCATATCTCACAGTGCCAGTGGCCCCTGCATCCCGAAGTCTTCTCCAGTTTCTTTGGAGAGACCGCATCTGGCGTTTTACCTGCCTCCCGTTTGGTCTGTCGTCTGCCCCATGGTGTTTTACAAAGCTCATGAAGCCGGCAGTGGCCTGGCTCAGAGGGAGAGGAATTCGTCTAATCATTTATTTGGACGACATCCTGATTATGGCTCAGGATCCGCCCCTTTTACTTGGTCATCTGAAGTTGACCCAAGACCTTCTTCAGGGCTTGGGGTTCATTCTCAACCTGGAAAAGTCTTGCCTTTTACCGGCCACTTCCATAGAGTTCCTAGGGTTTACCATAGATTCCGGAAGTCAAACGCTCAGTCTGCCTGCGTCCAAGGTCAAGGCGATACGCAAAGAGATCCGCCATTCTCTCGCCCTCCCGCGGGTGTCTCTCCGTCAACTGGCTCGTCTGATTGGTCTTCTAACTTCTTCCATTCAGGCGATTTTCCCAGCTCCTCTCCACTATCGAGCCCTTCAGAGGCTCAAAATTGCTCACCTCAGGGCGGGGGCTTCATTCTCAGACACTCTGATCTTAGACACGGAGACCAGGCACGAACTGGTGTGGTGGATCCACAATTTATCTGTGTGGAATGGCCGAGCCATTTTCGGTCCCAGCCCCGACCTTGTCATCGAGTCGGATGCCAGCCTCATGGGATGGGGGGCCCATTGTCAGGGGGTGTCCACGGGAGGAGCGTGGTCCCCAGACGAGTCACACCTGCATATCAACGCTCTCGAGCTCTTGGCGGGATCTTTTGCGATCTGCAGCTTTGCTCACGGGTCGGCTCGGGCGTGTGTTCGTTTACGGATGGACAATGTCTCGGCCGTCCGTTATGTGAACTGCCTGGGTGGGACGCGCTCCAAGGTCCTGTCTTCTCTGGCCAAAGATTTTTGGGAGTTCTGCCTGTCCAGGGGGCTATCAGTGGTGGCCGAGTACCTTCCTGAGTTACACAACACGTTGGCCGACTGGAGTTCTCGTTGTCTTTCAGATTCCAGCGACTGGAAGTTGGATTCGGGGGTTTCCCAGGGTATTGTATCTCTCTGGGGCCCGTTGTCCATCGATTTATTCGCGTCGCGTTTGAACGCGCAACTCCCCAGGTTCTTCAGCTGGCGTCCAGACCCAGAGGCCGAAGCAGTGGATGCTTTCCTCCAGCCCTGGGGCGGGTCTCTACTTTACGCCTTCCCTCCGTTCGCACTCATCCCACGAGTGCTCGCTCAGGTGTGTCGCCAACAGGCCCAGTTGGTTCTGATAGTTCCCTACTGGAGAACGCAGTCTTGGTTCCCCCAGCTACTTTGCCTTCTGTCGGAGGAACCTCGGCTCTTGCCATCTTTCCCCCTCCTCCTGCTCGACCCTTACGGCCGTTCTCACCCTCTACTCCTGGACGGATCGCTTCATCTTCTCGCCTGTCGGATTTCAGGGGTTCCTGGGACTCCTCCAGCTTTTCGGCGGCGACTAGACGTCTGTTGGAGTCTGCATGGGCCCCAGGCACTAGACGAGCCTATCACGCTGCATGGGACGTCTGGAGTCGTTGGTGCGATTCTCAGGACTTGGATCCCGTACTTGCCCCTGTGACGGACATTCTTCAGTTCCTCACGTCTCTGTTCGAGGCGGGGAAGGCTTACCGTACTCTCAATGTGTACCGGTCTGCCATTTCTTCCAGGCATTCGGGTTTTGACGGTGTTCCCGCCGGCCAACATGCATTAGTATGCAGGTTGTTGCGCGGCTGTCGTTTAGCGCGGCCTCCACGACCTCGTTTTTCTTCCACCTGGGACGTGGCGTCAGTTCTCAGATTTCTAGAGGGTTGGCCTTCCAACTCCATGTTGTCTCTCCGACAGCTTTCGGCCAAATTAGTGACCCTTTTGTGTTTGATTTCATGTAAACGCGTCTCTGATGTCCGGGCTCTGGATATTGATGCTCGCTATTTTACGCCGGAGGGAGTTTTGTTCAATATTTCTCGGCGCACTAAGATGGGCATTAAGTCCGTTGCTTACCCGGCTTTCCCTTCCTCTCTTCAGTTGTGTCCGGTGGCTTGTCTCAGGGAGTATGAGGCTCGCACTCTGGCTTTTCGCTCTGGGAATGATCCCCAGCTTTTCATTTCCTTCCGCCGCCCCTTTGCGCCGGTTTCAAGCGTCACACTGTCCCGTTGGGTTAAATGGATCCTTTCCCTATCTGGTATCGACACGTCCATCTTTACCGCGCATTCGGTGCGCGGGGCAGCGGCTACCTCTATGTCTGTGGCTGGTGCTCGTTTGGAGGATGTGTTACGTTTAGCGGATTGGTCCCGCGTGGCTACTTTTCGGGAATTCTATTTTAGACCGGTTCCTCACGCTTTTTCCTCAGTGATTGCTCAGCTTTAAACTAGCAAATATGAGCCTCCGTGTCTTGAAATAAAATTTAGGATTTTCCTAAGTCATGACGTAAAGTCATGATTTTATGAAAGACACGGAGGCGAATATTTCCCTCCCTTTGTTTTTATGCCCACCCATCTGGTCTGGGGTATCTCGTGACCTTCTTGGACTGTTACGTATATATGTGTTATTTAATATCTTATTGCCTCCGCAGGGAATGAGTCCGGGTGTGATTTCCATACTCGGTTCATTGATGTCCATATTACCATGATCTTATGTTCTCTCTTCAGGTTGATCACCCTCGTCAACTGTTTCCAGGTTTTCGCCTTTCCTGCATTCCAGTTTGGTTGTTCCCGGCTGCAGTTCGGGCTGTCGGTTGACCGTTCAAGGTTCCAGGTTCTCGTCAGTTGAAGACCACAAAGAAAGAGGAAGTGTCCATGTGGTGATGCGCCTTATATAGGGGCTATGGGGGTGGAGTTATTACCATGGTTACACTGATGTCATTTTCTTCAGTTATCTTTGCTGCTAATGTTCAGTAAAGAAAGAGTTAAGCAAATATTCGCCTCCGTGTCTTTCATAAAATCATGACTTTACGTCATGACTTAGGAAAATCCTAAATTGTTTTCTATCAAGTGAATGCATAATTTTTGGGGCCTGTTCGCCACTGGCCTACAGCAAAATTGTTATGCACCTATTGTCTAATAAACAACCAGCCCAATAATCACTTATTCTTTTCTGTCAGGTGAATGCATAATATTTGGGGCCTGTACTCCACTGGCCTACAGTAAAATTGTTATTCTATGACCTCTTAATATACCTCCAGCCACAAAATCACTTGATCTTTTCTGTCAGGTGAATGCCTAATTTTTAAAGCCTGTACTGGCCTACAGTAAAATTATTATCCACTGACCGTCTAATATACCTCCAGCCACATAATCACTTATTATTTTCTGTCCGGTGAATGCCTAATGTTTGGGGCTTGTACTTCACTGGCCTACAGTAAAATTGATATACAATGACCGTCTAATATACCTCCAGACACATAATCACTTGTTCTTTTCTGTCAGGTAAATACTTAATTTTTTTGGCATATACTCCATTGGCCTAAAAAAAAATATGTTATCCACTGACCATCTAATATACCTCCAGCCACATAATCACTTTTTCTTTTCTGTCAGGTGAATGCATAATTTTTGGGGCCTGTACTCCACTGGCCTACGGTAAAATTTGTATTCAATTACCGCTTAATGTACCTCCAGCCACATAATCACCTGTTCTTTTCTGTTAGGTGAATGCCTAATTTTGGGGGCCTGTACTAGCCTGCAGTAAAATTATTATCCACTGGCCGACTAATATACCTCCAGCCACATAATCACGTGTTCTCTACTGTATTGTGAATGCCTAATGTTTGGGGCCTGTACTCCACTGGCCTGAAGTAAAATTGTTATGTACTGACCGTCTAATATACCTCCAGCAACATAATCACTTGTTCTATTCTGTCCGTTGAATGACTAATGTTTGGGGCCTGTACTTCACTGGCCTACAGTAAATATGTTATCCACCGACCGTCTAATATACCTCCAGACACATAATCACTTGTTCTTTTCTGGCAGGTGAATGCATAATTTTTGGGGCCTGTATTCCACTGGCCTACAGTAAAATTGTTATGCACTGACCGTTTAATATACCTATAGCCACATAATCACTTATTCTTTTCTGTCAGGTGAATGCCTAATTTTTGGGGCCTGTACTGGCCAACAGTAAAATTGTTATCCACTGACTGCCTAATATACCTCCAGCCACATAATAGCTTGTTATTTTCTGTACGGTGAATGCCTAATGTTTGGGGCCTGTACTCCACTGGCCTACAGTAAATTATTATCCACTGACCAACTAATATACCTCCAGCCACATAATAGCTTGTTATTTTCTGTACGGTGAATGCCTAATGTTTGGGGCCTGTACTCCACTGGCCTGCAGTAAAATTGTTATCCACTCACCGCCGACGCATAATGTACCTCTAGACACATAATCACTTGTTCTTTACTGTACGGTGAATGCCTAATGTTTGGGGCCTATACTCCACTGGCCTGTAGTAAAATTGTTATCTACTGACCACCTCATATAACTCCAGGGACATAATCACTTGTTCTTTTCTGTCTGGTCAGTGCCTAATGTTTGGGGCCTATATTCCACTGGCCTGCAGTAAAATTGTTATTCAATGACCATCTAATGTACCTCCAGCCACATATTCACTTGATCTTTTGTATACCGTAAATGCCTAATGGTTGGGGCCTGTACTCCACTGGCCTACAGTAAAATTATTATCCACTGACCGCTTAATATACCTCGAGCCACATAATCACTTGTTCTTTTCTGTCCGTTGAATGCCTAATGTTTAGAGCCTGTACTTCACTGGCCTACAGTAAAATTCTTATCTACTGACCGTCTAATATACCTCCAGCCACATAATCATTTGTTCTTTTCTGTCTGTTAAATGCCCTTTTTTAGGGGGCTTGTACTTCACTGGCCTATAGTAAAATTGTTATGTACTGACCACCTAATATACCTTCAGCACTTAATCACTTGTTCTTTCTGTAATGTGAATGCCTAATTTTTGGGGCTTGTACTTCATAGGCCTCCAGTAAAATTGTTATCCACTGAACGCCTAATTTACCTCCAGCCACATAATCACTTATTTTTTTCTGTCCAGTGAATGCCTAATGTTTGGGTCCGTAATCCACTTGCCTACATTAAAATTATTATCCACTACCTTCTAATATACCTCAAGCCACATAATCACTTGTTCTTTTCTGTCCTTTGAATGCCTAATGGTTGGTGCCTGTACTTCACTGACCTACAGTAAAATTGTTATTCACTGACCGTCTAATATACCTCCAGCCAAATAATTAATTGTTCTTTTCAGTCAGGTGAATGCCTAAAGTTTGGGGCCTGTACTTCATAGGCCTGTATTAAAATTGTTATCCACTGACCACCTAATTTACCTCCAGCCATATAATCACTTGTTTTTTTCTGTCCGGTGAATGTCTAATATTTGGGGCCTGTACTCCACTGGCCTGCAGTAAAATTGTTATCCATTGGCCGCCTAATATAACTCCAGCCACATAATCACTTGTTCTTTTCTGTCCTTTGAATGCCTAATGTTTGGGGCCTGTACTTCACTGGCCTACAGTAAAATTATTATCCACTGACCGTTTAATTTACCTTCACCCACATAATCACTTGTTCTTTTCTTTCCGGTGAATGCTTAATGTTTGGGGCATGTACTCCACTGGCCTGCAGTAAAATTATAATCCACTGACTGCCTAATATACCTCCAGCCACATAATTACTTATTCATTTTTATCAGGTGAATGCATAATTTTTGGGGCCTGTAATTCACTGGCCTATAGAAAAATTGTTATCCACTGACCGTCTAATATACCTCCAGCCACTTAATCACTTGTTCTTTTCTGTCAGGTGAATGCCTACTGTTTGGGACCTTTACTTCACAGGCCTGCAGTAAAATTGTTATCCACTGACCGCCTAATATACCTCTAGCCACATAATCACTTGTTCTTTCCTGTCCAGTGAATGCCTAATGTTTGGGTCTCGGACTCAACTTGCCTACATAAAAATTATTATCCACTACCGTCTAATATACCTCAAACCACATAATTACTTGTTTTTTCTGTCATGCGAATGCCTAATTTTTGGGGCCTGTACTAAACTGGCCTACAGTAAAATTGTTATCCACTGACTGTCTAATATACCTACAGCCACATAATCACTTGTTCTTTTCTGTCCGGTGAATGCCTAATGTTTGGTGCCTGAACTCCACTGCACTGCAGTAAAATTGTTATTCAGTGACCACCTAATGTACCTCCAGCCACATAATCACTTGTTCTTTTCTGTCCAGTGAATGCATAATTTTTTGGGGCCTTTACTCCAATGGCCTACAGTAAAATTGGTATGCACTGACCGTCTAATATACCTCCAGCCACATAATGGCTTATTCTTTTCTGTCAGATGAATGCATAATTTTTGGTGCCTGTACTCCACTAGAGATGTCCCGAACTATTCGCCGGCGAACATCGCTTGTTCGCCATTCGCCGCGGCGGGCAAACATATGCGATGTTCGGTCCGCCCCCTATTTGTCATCATTGAGCAAACCTTTGACCCTGTACATCACAGTCAGCAGACACATTCCAGCCAATCAGCAGCCTACCCTCCATCCCAGACCCTCCCGCCTCCTAGCAAAAACCAAGGACAGCATCCATCTTAGATTCATTCGGAATCTGCAGTCTTAGTGAGAGGAGGGACAGTGCAGCTGCTGCTGATTTAATAGGGAAATCGATAGCTAGGCCAGTGTATTCAGTGTCCACTCCAGTCCTGAAAGACTCATCTGATCTGCTGTAAGGACAGCGTCCTGACAGCACCCCAAAAAGCCCTTTTTAGGCCTTGTACATCAGTCTGCTTTTTTTATCCCTCTGTAATCTAATTGCAGTTGCCTGCCAGCGTGTGTGTCAGGCCCACAGCTTATACTGTGCCCACTTGTACTGTGCCAACTACTGCCAGTGCCACTGGCCAGTGCCACTCATATCTGGTGTCAGAGTAGATTACATTTTAAAATAACTAACAATTTTGACTGTAATATAATTGCAGTTAGTTGCCTGCAAGCGTGTGTGTCAGGCCTACAGCGTGTACTGTGCCAACTACTGCCAGTGCACAGTGCCACCAGTGCCACTCATATCTGGTGTCATAGTAGACTACATAAAAAAAATTGGACTGTAATATAATTGCAGTTAGTTGCCTGCAAGCGTTTGTGTCAGGCCTACAGCGTGTACTGTGCCAACTACTGCCAGTGCACAGTGCCACCACTCATATCTGGTGTCACAGTAGCTTGCAGGCATAGTACAACTAATCAAAAAAAATGACAGGCAGAGGAAAGCCACCCCGCAGGGGCCGTCGTGGTCGTGGTGCTGTGATTTCCTATGCCCAGTGTTCAGAGGCCACGTACCCTGAACTCGAAAAGTTATGAGGACATAGTTGACTGGCTAACACAGGACACCCAATCTTCTACAGCTCCCGCTCGGAACCTTGACGCACCATCCTCCTCCGACTCAACTTCGGGCACCTCTCAAGTTACCACTCGCCCGCCTGCCGCCACCACCAACACTAGCACCACAGCTGCTTCACTTGATTTGTTAGAGGAGTTATTTACACATTAGTTGGAAGAAATGAGTGATGCGCAACCATTATTGCCAGAGGATGTAGATAACAGGGATATGTCTCAGTCAGGCAGCATTACACACATGGACGTATGGTGTGATGATGATGATGTTGTACCCGCTGCTGCTTCCTTTGCTGAGTTGTCAGATACAAGTGAAGCGGTTGATGATTACAATGTGTCCGTGGATGTCACGTGGGTGCCCACTCAAAGAGAAGAAGAACAGGGGGAAAGTTCAGATGTGGAGACAGAGAGAAGGAGGAGACGAGTTGGAAGCAGGGGGAGGTCGTCGCAAGGAGCTAGAGGCACAGTCAGACAGCATGTATCGGCACCCGGGGTCAGCCAGACAGCACGCCAATCAACGCATGCTGTTGCCACCACCAGAATGCCATCATTGCAAAGCTCAGCAGTGTGGCATTTTTTGCGTGTGTCTGCCTCTGATAACAGCAATGACATTTGCAACCTGTGCCAAAAGAAACTGAGTCGTGGGAAGTCCAACACCCACCTAGGTACAACTGCTTTGCAAAGGCACATGATTTCACATCACAAATGCCTATGGGATCAACACATGATGACGCGTAGAAGCAGCACACAAACTCAAAGCCACCATCCTCCTCCTGGTCCAGCATCTTCAGCCACGTCAACCACTGCTGTCATCCTTGCCTCCTCTCAACCACCCGCCACTCCGCCTCTCGCCTTGAGCAGTTCCTGCTCATCTGCCCACAGTCAGGTGTCTGTCAAGGAAATGTTTGAGCGTAAGAAGCCAATGTCACAGAGTGACCTCCTTGCCCAGCGTCTGACAGCTGGCTTGTCGGAACTCTTAGCCCGCCAGCTTGTACCATACAAGTTGGTGGAGTCTGAGGCCTTCAAAAAAAATGTTGCTATTGGGACACCGCAGTGGAAGGTACCTGGCTGAAATTTCTATTCACAAAAGGCAATCCCCAACCTGTACTCTATTGTGGAAAAGGAAGTCATGGCATGTCTGGCACACAGTGTTGGGGCAAGGGTCCTTCTGACCACTGATACCTGGTCTGCAAAGCACGGTCAGGGCAGGTATATCACGTACACTGCACATTGGGTAAACCAACTGACAGCTGACAAGCATGGAATGCGTGGCTGTGCAGAGCAGTTGGTTACACCACCACAACTTGCAGGCAGGCCTGCTGCCACCTCCTCTACTCCTCCTACTCCATCCTCTACGCTAACCTCCTCGGCTGAGTCCTCTTCTGCTGCTGCGTCTTGCTCCACATCAACTGCACCCTGCCAGCTCCCCAGGGGCTATTCCACATCCCGGATACGACAGTGTCATGCCGTCTTGGGGTTGATTTGCCTGAAAGCAGAGAGTCACACCGGACCAGCACTCTTGTCCGCCCTGAACGCACAGGTGGATCAGTGGCTGACTCCGCACCAATTGAAGATCGGGAAAGTGGTGTGTGACAATGGAAGTAATTTGTTGGCGGCATTAAATTTGGGCAAGTTGCCACATGTGCCATGCATGGCTTTCTGCATAAGTACCCAGGCTTACAGGACTTCCTCAAGCAGGCCAGGAAGGTTTGTGGCCATTTCAGGCGTTCCTACATGGCCATGGCGCACTTTTCAGATATTCAGCGGTGAAACAACTTGCCAGTGAGGCGCTTGATTTGCGACAGCCCGACACATTGGAATTCAACACTCCTAATGTTCGACCGCCTGCTCTAACAAGAAAAATTCGTCAACGAGTATTTGTATGACCGGGGTGCTAGGACAGCCTCTGCGGAGCTGGGTATTTTTTTGCCACGTTACTGGACGCTCATGCGCAATGCCTGTAGGCTCATGCGTCCTTTTGAGGAGGTGACAAACCTAGTCAGTCGCACCGAAGGCACCATCAGCGACATCATCCCATTTGTTTTCTTCCTGGAGCGTGCCCTGCGAAGAGTGCTGGATCAGGCCATAGATGAGAGTGAAGAGGAAGAGTTGTGGTCACCATCACCACCAGAAACAGCCTTATCAGCATCGCTTGTTGGACCTGCGGCAACGCTGGAAGAGGAGTCAGAGGAGGAATGTGGCTTTGAGGAGGAGGAAGACCAACCACAGCAGGCATCCCAGGGTGCTCGTTGTCACCTATCTGGTACCCGTGGTGTTGTACGTGGCTGGCGGTAAGAACAGACCTTCAGTGAGATCATTGAGGATGAGGAACGGGACATGAGTAGCTCAGCATCCAACCTTGTGCAAATGGGGTCTTTCATGCTGTCGTGCCTGTTGAGGGACCCTCGCATAATAAGGCTGAAGGAGAACAACCTGTACTGGGTGGCCAGGCTACTAGACCCCCAGTATAAGCAGAAAGTGGCTGAAATGTTACCAAATTACCGGAAGTCAGAAAGGATGCAGCAGTTCCAAAACAAGTTAAAAAGTATGCTTTTACACAGCGTATAAGGGTAATGTCACAGCACAGGGGAAAAGGTGAAAGTAATCCTCCTCCTACCACAACCACGCCGGCAATGACAGGATGCTTTACAGACGTGTTGTTGATGGAGGACATGCAGAATTTTTTAAGTCCTGCGCATCGCCACAGCCCTTCGGGGTCCACCCTCAGAGAACGACTCGACCGACAGGTAGCAGACTACCTTGCCTTAACTGCAGATATCGATAGAGATGTCGCGAACATAAAATTTTCCGTTCGCGAACAGCGAACGCGAATTTTCGCGGACAGGCAAACCGGGCGAACCGCCATTGACTTCAATGGGCAGGCGAATTTTAAAACCCACAGGGACTCTTTCTGGCCACAATAGAGATGGAAGAGTTGTTTCAAGGTGACTAACACCTGGACTGTGGCATGCCGGAGGGGGATCCATGGCAAAACTCCCATGGAAAATTACATAGTTGACGCAGAGTTGGATTTTAATCCATAAAGGGCATAAATCACCTAACAATCCAATTTTTTTTTTGAACAATGTGCTGTGACACCCTATATGAGTGGTGTCTTAACTAGTCCTATTCCTATCAGTTCAATCCCTGTTACGTCCCCTATTCGGGGACGTGTGTCGAATTGATTAACCATTGTCGAATTAACAAACCATTACGATATCTTGGAATAATTTAGTTCTAAGCTTAGTACTTGATTTGTATTGGAATTGTTGGGGATTTTTTTAATTGTCTGCATTATTTCTAATAAACTATTAAGAGACTTTATTATGATTTTTTTATTTTATGTTTTAAAAACCCACCCATACAACTTTAAAAAAATAAATTAAAAAATGTAAGTTTTTTCTATGAAAAAACATCCATCCAATCGCTTTTGGTCTGATCATAATGAAGCAACGGCCTTATCATCTGGGGTGTGGCAACATTGCCAACACACTCATAGAGGTGATGATCGCTTCATTGTGATACGCAAGCCCCTTCACCACAACAAGGTAACGATCACGAAATGGGAATTGACACTTGTATGTGCCTTTTTTTTGTTTTGTTTTTGCAGCCACAGTGCAGCACCAGAGGCCAGAAAAATTAAGCATGTACACGTGCCTGAAAAACAATGTCATTGTTGCAGCCGCTGTTGTAGCAGCAGCCGGAAAAAATGATGTTTTCAAGGCAGAAAGGTGACTAAAACATTGCGGCTTGAACCCTAGTTGGTGGCGGAGAATTCACGAAAGTCATCCGGTATGCAGACATTAAATACAGCAGCGTGGGGACCATTTCGAGGCCAAGGCATGTCAGGCCTTTTGTTAGTTAAACGTATCCCCTACTGTCAGTCCCTTCGGGATCCATGCCTCATTCATCTTAATGAACGTGAGGTAATCAACACTTTTTTGACCGAGGCAACTTCTTTTTTCAGTGACAATGCCTCCTGCTGCACTGAAGGTCCTTTCTGACAGGACACTTGAAGCGGGGCAGGCCAGAAGTTCTATTGCAAACTGGGATAGCTCAGGCCACAGGTCAAGCCTGCACACCCAGTAGTCAAGGGGTTCATCGCTCCTCAGAGTGTCGATATCTGCAGTTAAGGCGAGGTAGTCTGCCACCTGTCGTTCGAGTCGTTCTCTAAGGCTGGATCCTGAAGGGCTGTGGCGATTTGTAGGACTGAAAAAGCTCTGCATGTCCTCCATCAACAACACATCTGTAAAGTGTCCTGTCCTTGCCGCCGTGGTCGTGGTAGGAGGAGGATTACTTTGACCTCTTCCCCAGTTAGATACCCGTTGTGCTGTGACATCCCCCTTATAAGCTGTGTAAAGCATATTTTTTAGTTTGGATTTGAACTGCTGCATCCTTTTTGACTTCTGGTAATTTGGTAACATTTCCGCCACTTTCTGCTTATACCGGGGTCTAGTAGCGTGGCCACCCAGTACAAGTTGTTCTCCTTCATCCTTTTTATACGAGGGTCCCTCAACAGACATGACAGCATGAAAGACCCCATTTGCACAAGGTTGGATGCCGAGCTACTCATTTCCCGTTCCTCCTCCTCACTGATGTCATTGACGGTCTGTTCTTCTCCCCAGCCACGTACAAGACCACGGGTCCCAGATAGGTGACAACAACGAGCACCCTGGGATGCCTGCTGTGGTTGGTCTTCATCCTCCTCAAAGCCACATTCCTCCTCTGACTCCTCTTCCTCATACTCCTCTTGCAGCGTTGCCGCAGGTCCGGCAAGCGATGATGACAAGGCTGTTTTTGGTGGTGATGGTGACCACAACTCTTCCTCTTCCTCTTCCCGCTCATCTACAGCCTGATCCAGCACTCTTCACAGGGCACGCTCCAGGAAGAAAAAAATGGGATGAGGTCGCTGATGGTGCCTTCGGTGCGACTGACTAGGTTTGTCACCTCCTCAAAAGGACGCATGAGCCTACAGGCATTGCGCATAAGCGTCCAGTAACGTGGCTAAAATATTCCCAGCTCTGCAGAGGCTGTCCTAGCACCCCAGTCATACAAATACTCGTTGACGGATTTTTCTTGTTGGAGCAGGCGATCGAACATTAGGAGTGTTGAATTCCAACGTGTCGGGCTGACGCAAATCAAGCGCCTCACTGGCATGTTGTTTCGGCGCTGAATGTCTGCAAAGTGCGCCATGGCCGTGTAGGAACGCCTGAAATGACCACACACCTTCCTGGCCTGCTTGAGGACGTCCTGTAAGCCTGGGTACTTAGACACAAAGCGTTGTACGATGAGATTCAACACATGTGCCATGCACGGCACATGTGACAATTTGCCCAAATTCAATGTCGCCAACAAATTGCTTCCATTGTCACACACCACTTTGCCAATCTCCAGTTGGTGCGGGGTCAGCCACTGATCCACCTGTGCGTTCATGGCAGACAGGAGTGCGGGTCTGGTGTGGCTCTCTGCTTTCAGGCAAGTCAACCCCAAGACAGCGTGACACTGTCGTATCCAGGATGTGGAATAGCCCCTGGGGAGCTGGGGGGTTCAGTTGATGTGCAGCCAGACGCCGCAGCAGAAGAGGACTCAGCCAAGGAGGTTATGGAAGTAGGCCTGCCTGCAAGTCGTGGCGGTGTCACCAACTCCGCTGCAGAGCCACGCATTCCATGCTTGTCAGCCGTCAGCAGGTTGACCCAATGCGCAGTGTAGGTGATATACCTGCCCTGACCATGCTTTGCAGACCAGGTATCAGTGGTCAGATGGACCCTTGCCCCAACACTGTATGCCAGAGATGCCATGACTTCCTTTTCAATCACCGAGTAGAGGTTTAGGATTGCCTTATTAGAAAAAAAAAATTGTCCGGGTACCTTCCACTGTGGTGTCCCAATAGCGACAAATTTTTGGAAGGCCTCAGACTCCACCAGCTGGTATGGTAAAAGCTGGCGGGCTAAGAGTTCCGTCAAGCCAGCTGTCAGACGCTGGGCAAGGGGGTGACTCTGTGACATTGGCTTCTTACGCTCAAACATTTCCTTGACAGACACCTGACTGTGGGCAGATGAGATGGAACTGCTGAAGGTGAGAGGCGGAGTGGCGGGTGGTTGAGAGGGGGCAAGGAGGACAGCAGTGGTTGACGTGACTGAAAATGCTGGACCAGGAGGAGGATGATGGCTTTGAGCTTGTGTGCTGCTTCTACTCGTCATCATGTGTTGA
Organism: Bufo gargarizans; assembly: GCF_014858855.1. Taxonomy (NCBI): domain Eukaryota; kingdom Metazoa; phylum Chordata; class Amphibia; order Anura; family Bufonidae; genus Bufo; species Bufo gargarizans. The sequence continues at coordinate 122,598,220 of NC_058087.1, read as the reverse complement.
TCCCATAGGCGTTTGTGATGTGCGATCATGTGCCTTCGCAAAGCAGTTGTACCTATGTGGGTGTTGGATTTCCCACGACTCAGTTTCTTTTGGCACAGGTTGCAAATGGCATCGCTGTTGTCAGAGGCAGACACACAAGAAAAATGCCACACTGCTGAGCTTTGCAATGACGGCATTCTGGTGGTGGCAACAGCATGCGTTGATTGGCGTGCTGTCTGGCTGACCCCGGGTGCCGATACATGCTGTCTGACTGTGGCACTAGCTCCTTGCGACGACCTCCCCCTGCTTCCAACTCGTCTCCTCCTTCTCTCTGTCTCCCCTTCTGAACTTTCCCCCTCTTCTTCTTCTCTTCGAGCAGGCACCCACGTGGCATCCACGGACACATCGTCATCATCAACCGCTTCACTTGTATCTGACACCTCAGGAAGCAGCAGTGGGTACAACATCATCATCATCATCACACTGTACGTCCATGTGTGTAATGCTGCCTGACTGAGATATATCCCTGTTATCTACATCCCCTGGCAATAATGGTTGCGTATCACTAATTTCATACAACTGATGTGTAAATAACTCCTCTGAGGGATCAAGTGAAGCGGCTGTGGTGGCTGTGGTGGTAGTGTTGGTGGTGGCGGCGGGCGGGAGAGTGGTGACCAAACCTGAGCTGGAGGAGGATGGTGCGTCAAGGTTCTTAGCGGAAGTTGTTGAAGATTGGGTGTCCTCTGTAAGCCAATCAACTATTTTCTCAGAATTTTTGGGATTCAGGGTACGTGGCCTCTGAACACTGGGCATTATTCCAGGGCCAGTGGAAATCACAGCACCACGAACACGACGGCCCCTGCGGCGTGGCCTGCCTCTGCCTGTCATTTTTTAATAGATAAGTGTTACTATGCGTGCAAGGTATTGTGCCACTCTATATATGTGGTGGGCAGTGGGCACAGTACAGTCTGTGTGGACCTGGCTGACACACACGGGCTTGCAAATGTGATTAGATCACAGTTAAATTTAAAATAGATTTTTTTTTTTCTGAAAGGTATTTGGGTGAATGACACCTTGTAACGGTATGAGTGCAGGCCTAGCCACTAGCCAGTGGACACAATACAGTATGTGTGGGGGCCTGACACACACGGACTTGCAAATGTGATTAGATCACAGTTAAATTTAAAATATTATATTTTTTTTTCTGAAAGGTATTTGGGTGAATGACACCCTGTAACGGTATGAGTGCAGGCCTAACCAGCCACTAGCCAGTGGGCACAATAGAGTATGTGTGGGTGCCTGACACACACGGGCTTGCAAATGTGATTAGATCACAGTTAAATTTTAAATATAATTTTTTTTTCTGAAAGGTATTTGGGCGAATGACACCCTGTAACGGTATGAGTGCAGGCCTAACCAGCCACTAGCCAGTGGACACAATAGAGTATGTGTGGGCGCCTGACACACACGGGCTTGCAAATGTGATTAGATCACAGTTAAATTTTAAATATAATTTTTTTTTTCTGAAAGGTATTTGGGTGAATGACACCCTGTAACGGTATGAGTGCAGGCCTAACCAGCCACTAGCCAGTGGACACAATAGAGTATGTGTGGGCGCCTGACACACACGGGCTTGCAAATGTGATTAGATCACAGTTAAATTTTAAATATACTTTTTTTTTTCTGAAAGGTATTTGGGTGAATGACACCCTGTAACGGTATGAGTGCAGGCCTAGCCACTAGCCAGTGGACACAATACAGTATGTGTGGGGGCCTGACACACACAGACTTGCAAATGTGATTAGATCACAGTTAAATTTAAAATATATATTTTGTTTTTCTGAAAGGTATTTGGGTTTATGACACCCTGTAACGGTATGAGTGCAGGCCTAACCAGCCACTAGCCAGTGGGCACAATAGAGTATGTGTGGGTGCCTGACACACACGGGCTTGCAAATGTGATTAGATCACAGTTACATTTTAAATATATATATATTTTTTTTAAAGGTATTTGGGGCAAATGACACCCTGTAATGGTATGAGTGCAGGCCTAACCAGCCACTAGCCAGTGGACACAATAGAGTATGTGTGGGCGCCTGACACACATGGGCTTGCAAATGTGATTAGATCACAGTTAAATTTTAAATATAATTTTTTTTTCTGAAAGGTATTTGGTCGAATGACACCCTGTAACGGTATGAGTGCAGGCCTAACCAGCCACTAGCCAGTGGACACAATAGAGTATGTGTCGGCGCCTGACACACACGGGCTTGCAAATGTGATTAGATCACAGTTAAATTTTAAATATAATTTTTTTTTCCTGAAAGGTATTTGGGTGAATGACACCCTGTAACGGTTTGAGTGCAGGCCTAACCAGCCACTAGCCAGTGAACACAATACAGTATGTGTGGGTGCCTGACACACACGGGCTCGCAAATGTGATTAGATCACAGTTAAATTTTAAATATCATTTTTTTTTTCTGAAAGGTATTTGGGTGAATGACACCCTGTAACGGTATGAGTGCAGGCCTAACCAGCTACTAGCCAGTGGACACAATAGAGTATGTGTGGGCGCCTGACACACACGGGCTTGCAAATGTGATTAGATCACAGTTACATTTTAAATATATATATATATTTTTTAAAGGTATTTGGGGCGAATGACACCCTGTAATGGTATGAGTGCAGGCCTAACCAGCCACTAGCCAGTGGACACAATAGAGTATGTGTGGGCGCCTGACACACATGGGCTTGCAAATGTGATTAGATCACAGTTAAATTTTAAATATAATTTTTTTTTCTGAAAGGTATTTGGGCGAATGACACCCTGTAACGGTATGAGTGCAGGCCTAACCAGCCACTAGCCAGTGGACACAATAGAGTATGTGTCGGCGCCTGACACACACAGGCTTGCAAATGTGATTAGATCACAGTTAAATTTTAAATATAATTTTTTTTTCCTGAAAGTTATTTGGGTGAATGACACCCTGTAACGGTTTGAGTGCAGGCCTAACCAGCCACTAGCCAGTGAACACAATACAGTATGTGTGGGTGCCTGACACACACGGGCTCGCAAATGTGATTAGATCACAGTTAAATTTTAAATATAATATTTTTTTTCTGAAAGGTATTTGGGTGAATGACACCCTGTAACGGTATGAGTGCAGGCCTAACCAGCTACTAGCCAGTGGACACAATAGAGTATGTGTGGGCGCCTGACACACACGGGCTTGCAAATGTGATTAGATCACAGTTAAATTTTAAATAGAATTTTTTTTTCTGAAAGGTATTTGGGTGAATGACACCCTGTAACGGTATGAGTGCAGGCCTAACCAGCCACTAGCCAGTGGACACAATAGAGTATGTGTGGGCGCCTGACACACATGGGCTTGCAAATGTGATTAGATCACAGTTAAATTTTAAATAGATTTTTTTTTTCTGAAAGGTATTTGGGTGAATGACACCCTGTAACGGTTTGAGTGCAGGCCTAACCAGCCACTAGCCAGTGGACACAATACAGTATGTGTGGGTGCCTGACACACACGGGCTCGCAAATGTGATTAGATCACAGTTAAATTTAAAATAGATTTTTTTTTTCTGAAAGGTATTTGGGTGAATGACATCCTGTAACGGTATGAATGCAGGCCTAGCCACTAGCCAGTGGGCACAATAGAGGGCGCCTGACACACACAGGCTTGCAAATGTGATTAGATCACAGAAAAATATTAAATAGAATTTGTTTTTTATCTGCAAGGTATTTTCTGTCACACCCTGTATGAATGGTGTGCACTGTGCACACAGTGCTGTCTATGACTGAGCCTGCAGCCTCTAACACACGGGCAGCCAGGCAACTGCAATATATATATATATATGAAAAAAAAAAGCAGACTGATGTACCAGCCCTGAAAAGGGCTTTTTGGGGTGCTGTCTGGATGCTGTCCTTACAGCAGATGAGTCTGTGGACACAGAACAATGCCCTAGCTAACGCTTTCCCTATTGAATCAGCAGCAGCTACACTCTCCCTCCTCTCTCTGTGAATGCAGATTCCGAATGAATCTAAAATGGATGCTGTCCTGGAGGTGCGAGGGTCTGGTAGGGAGGGTCTGTTGCTGATTGGCTGGAATGTGTCTGCTGACTGTGAGGTAGAGGGTCAAAATTTACTCAATGATGATGTATAGGGGGCGGACCGAACATCGCATATGTTCGCCCGCAGCGGCGAACGCGAACAAGCTATGTTCGCCGGGAACTATTTGCCGGCTAATAGTTCGGGACATCACTAGATATCGACACTCTGAGGAGCGATGAACCCCTTGACTACTGGGTGTGCAGGGTTGACCTGTGGCGTGAGCTATCACAATTTGCGATAGAACTTCTGGCCTGCCCCGCTTCAAGTGTCCTGTCAGAAAGGACCTTCAGTGCAGCAGGAGGTATTGTCACTGAGAAGAGAAGTCGTCTAGGTCAAAAAAGTCTAGATTACTTCACCATTATTAAGATGAATGAGGCATGGATCCCAAAGGGACTGACAGTGGGTGATACATTTGACTAAAAAAGGCCTGATGAGATGAGATGCCTTGGGCTAAAAATGGTCCACACGTTGCTGTATTTTATCTCTGCATGCCGGATGACTTGCGTGACTTCTCCACCACCAACTAAGGTTCAAGCCACAATGTTTTAGTGCACTTTCTGCCTGGAAAACATCAATTTTTCCGGCTGCTGCTACAGCAGCGGCTGCAACAATACCTAATTTTTCAGGCATGTGTACATGCCTAATTTTTCTGGCCTCTGGTGCTGCACTGTGGCTGCAAAAACAAAACAAAAAGGCACATACATGTGTCAATTCCCTTTCGTGATCGTTACCTTGTTGTGGTGAAGGGGCTTGCGTATCACAATGAAGCGATCACCTCTATGAGTGTGTTGGCAATGGCAATGTTGGCACACCCTAGATGATAAGGTCGTTGCTTCATTGTGAACAGACCAAAAGCGATCGGCTGGATAATTTTGCATAGAAAAAACATAAATTTCCTTTGTGATCATCTAAGGTGATCATTAAAGCCTACTAGGCCAACAATGGGCCCACACTGCAGAATCACAGTTTTCTGGGTCAACTGTCACTGAAATACCTCAGCACGACCATAGGCTTTGAAAAACCGCCATCGCCTGCAATCTCCCAAACGTGCGCATGAGCACAGTCATCACTACACCAAGATTGACGCATAGAGGAATAAAATTTATGTCATGAGTGTGTCAACTATTGACAACTCTTTGCGGTTGTCTAAAATCTGATAGGGGACGTGATAGGGGACGTGACAGGGATTAAACTGATAGGAATAGTACTACTTAACACACCCACTCATATAGGGTAGCACAGTACATTGCAGGGCACACGCTCAGTGCCTCAAATTGGAAGTAGGAGGACCGACCAAGCATCTTTTTCCATCTCCCACTTCCTAAAAGCTATTCCATACACGTCCCCTGATAGGGGACGCAACAGGGATTAAACTGATAGGAATAGTACTACTTAAAATACCACTCATATTGGGATTGCACAGTACACTGCAAGGCGCACGCGCAGTGCCCCAAATTGGGAGTAAGAGGACCGACCAAGCATCTTTTTCCATCTCCCGGTTCCTAAAATCTATTCCATACACCGGCCCCTGATAGGGGACAAAGCAGAGATTAAACTGTTAAGAACAGATTTTTTTTTTATTTAAAAAAAAGAGGACAGCCTTTGCGGAGCTGGGTATTTTTTGGCCGCGTTACTGAACGCTCATGCACAATGGCTGTAGGCTCATGCGTCCTTTTGCGGAGGTGACAAACCTGGTCAGTCAAACCCAAGGCAACATCATCGACCTCATCCCATTTGCGTTTTTTCTGGAGCGTGCCCTGCAAAGATTGCTGGATCAGGCCGTAGATGAGCATGAAGAGTAAGAGTTGTGGTCACCATCACCACCAGAAGCAGCCTTATCGTCGTCGATTGCTGGACCTGCGGCAACGCAGAGAGAGGAGTCTAAAGAAGAGGAGTCAGGAGGAAGGTGGCTTTGAGGAGGTGGAAGACCAACCACAGCAGGCGTCCCAGGGGGCTTGTTGTCACCTTTCGTGGACCCTTGGTGTTGTATGTGGCTGGGTGGAGGAAGAGACCTTCAATTACGTCAGTGAGGACAAGGAACAGGACATGGCTAGCTTGGTATCCAACCTTGTGCAAATGGGGAGTTTGCGGTTGTGCAAATGGACTGTTTGCAGTGCGTTAAACGGGGAGTTTGGTCTGTCACTGTGAAGCCCTTGCACTACCTGATCAACACAACATCATACCTGATCGTATACACACACTGGATGTTTTAAAGCACGTAATTCCAAACTATTTAGGAATGTTAGGCGATTTATGCCCTTTATGGATTAAAACCTGACACTGCGTCAACTACGTAATTTTCCATGGGAGTTTTGCCATGGATCCCCCTCCGGCATGCCACAGTCCAGGTGTTAGTCCCCTTGAAACAACTTTTCCATCAGTATTGTGGCCAGAAAGAGTCATTGCGGGTTTTAAAATTCGCCTGCCTATTGAAGTCTATGGCGGTTCGCCTGCTTCGCACGTTCACGAACATTTGTGGAAATTTGCATTCGCCGTTCACGAACTGAAAATTTTATGTTCGCGACATCTCTATACTCCACTGGCCTGCACTAAAATTGTTATGCACTGACCGCCTAATATACCTCCAGCCACATAATCATTTGTTCTTTTCTGTCCATTGAATGTCTATTGTTTGGGGTCTGTACTTCACTGGCCTATAGTAAAATTGTTATGTATTGACCGCCGGCGCCTAATATACCTCTATCCACATAATCACTTGTTCTTTTCTGTATGGTGAATGCCTAATGTTTGTGGCCTGTACTTCAGTTGCCTACAGTAAATATGTTATCCATTGACTGTCTAATATACCTCCAGCCACATAATCTCTTGTTCTTTTCTGTCCGATGAATGCCTAATATTTTGGGCCTGTACTACTCTGGCCTACAATAAAACTGAATGCCTAATATAGCTCCAGCCACATAATTACTTCTTATTTTCTGTCCGGTGAATGCCTAATGTTTTGGGCCTGTACCTCACAGGCCTGCAGTAAAATTATTATCCACTGACCGCCTAATATACCTCCAGCCACATAATCACTTGTTCATTTCTGTACGGTGAATGCCTAATGTTTGGGTTCCTTACTGAACTTGCCTACATAAAAATTGTTATCCACTGACCGTTTAATATACCTCCACCCACAAAATCACTTGTTCTTTTATTTCCGGTGATTGCTTAATGTTTGGGTCATGTACACCACTGGCCTGCAGTAAAATTATAATCCACTGACCGCCTAATATACCTCCAGCCACATAATCACTTGTTTTTTCCTATCCAGTGAATGCCTAATGTTTGGGTCCCTTACTTAACTTGCCTGCATAAAAATTATTATCCACTACCGTCTAATATAACTCAAGACACATAATAACTGGTTATTTCTGTCTGGTGAATGCCTAATGTTTGGGGCCTGTACTTCACAGGCCTGCGGTAAAATTGTTATCCACTGACTGTCTAGTATACCTCCAGCCACATAATCACTTGTTTTTTCCTGTCCAGTGAATGCCTAATGTTTGGGTCCCATACTCAACTTGCCTACATAAAAATTATTTATTATTATTATTATCCACTACCGTCTAATACAGGGAGTGCAGAATTATTAGGCAAGTTGTATTTTTGAGGATTAATTTTATTATTGAACAACAACCATGTTCTCAATGAACCCAAAAAACTCATTAATATCAAAGCTGAATATTTTTGGAAGTAGTTTTTAGTTTGTTTTTAGTTTTAGCTATTTTAGGGGGATATCTGTGTGTGCAGGTGACTATTACTGTGCATAATTATTAGGCAACTTAACAAAAAACAAATATTTACCCATTTCAATAATTTATTTTTACCAGTGAAACCAATATAACATCTCAACATTCACAAATATAAATTTCTGACATTCAAAAACAAAACAAAAACAAATCAGTGACCAATATAGCCACCTTTCTTTGCAAGGACACTCAAAAGCCTGCCATCCATGGATTCGGTCAGTGTTTTGATCTGTTCACCATCAACATTGCGTGCAGCAGCAACCACAGCCTCCCAGACACTGTTCAGAGAGGTGTACTGTTTTCCCTCCTTGTAAATCTCACATTTGATGATGGACCACAGGTTCTCAATGGGGTTCAGATCAGGTGAACAAGGAGGCCATGTCATTAGATTTTCTTCTTTTATACCCTTTCTTGCCAGCCACGCTGTGGAGTACTGGGACGCGTGTGATGGAGCATTGTCCTGCATGAAAATCATGTTTTTCTTGAAGGATGCAGACTTCTTCCTGTACCACTGCTTGAAGAAGGTGTCTTCCAGAAACTGGCAGTAGGACTGGGAGTTGAGCTTGACTCCATCCTCAACCCGAAAAGGCCCCACAAGCTCATCTTTGATGATACCAGCCCAAACCAGTACTCCACCTCCACCTTGCTGGCGTCTGAGTCGGACTGGAGCTCTCTGCCCTTTACCAATCCAGCCACGGGCCCATCCATCTGGCCCATCAAGACTCACTCTCATTTCATCAGTCCATAAAACCTTTGAAAAATCAGTCTTGAGATATTTCTTGGCCCAGCTTGTGTGTCTTGTTCAGTGGTGGTCGTCTTTCAGCCTTTCTTACCTTGGCCATGTCTCTGAGTATTGCACACTTTGTGCTTTTGGGCACTCCAGTGATGTTGCAGCTCTGAAATATGGCCAAACTGGTGGCAAGTGGCATCTTGCGACCCTGTTGACTATTTTGAATGAAACGCTTGATTGTTCGATGATCACGCTTCAGAAGCTTTGCAATTTTAAGAGTGCTGCATCCCTCTGCAAGATATCTCACTATTTTTGACTTTTCTGAGCCTGTCAAGTCCTTCTTTTGACCCATTTTGCCAAAGGAAAGGAAGTTGCCTAATAATTATGCACACCTGATATAGGGTGTTGATGTCATTAGACCACACCCCTTCTCATTACAGAGATGCACATCACCTAATATGCTTAATTGGTAGTAGGCTTTCGAGCCTATACAGCTTGGAGTAAGACAACATGCATAAAGAGGATGATGTGGTCAAAATACTCATTTGCCTAATAATTCTGCACTCCCTGTATACCTCAAGCCACATAATTACTTGTTCTTTCTCTAATGCGAATGCCTAATTTTTGGGGCCTGTACTAAACTGGCCTATAGTAAAATTGTTATGTACTGACCGTCTAATATACCTCCAGCCACATAATCACTTGTTATTTTCTGTCCTTTGAATGCCTAATGTTTGGGGCCTTTACTTCACTGGCCTACAGTAAAATTGTTATCCACTGACCGCCTAATATACCTCCAGCCACATAATAACTTGTTCTTTCCTGTCTGGTAAATGCCTATTGTTTTGGGCCTGTACTCCACTGGCCTACAGTAAAATTGTTATTACTGACCACCTAATATCCCTCCAGCCACATAATCACTTTTTCTTTTCCGTCCGGTGAATGCCTAATGTTTGGGGCCTGTACTCCACTGGCCTACAGTAAAATTGTTACACACTGACCTTCTAATATACCTCCAGCCACATAATCACTTGTGTTTTTCTGTTTGGTGAATGCCTAATGTTTGGGGCCTGTACTCCACTAGCCTGCAGTAAAATTGTTATCCACTGACCGACAAATATTCCTCCAGCCACGTAATTACTTGTTATCTTCTGTCCTTTGAATGCCTAATGTTTGGGGCCTTTACTTCACTGGCCTACAGTAAAATTGTTATCCACTGACCGTCTAATATACCTCCAGCCACATGAGTAGGGTTATTGGCTAAGCTCGGGCACTCAACCAGCCGTTAAACTAACCCATCCAACCCTCTCACCATCCCAAATAACCACACACAGCCACTGTTCAGATTAAATCGGCCACAGCAGCCGTTTTTAATTAATAATATAAATAACATAAACAACATAAATAATTATAATGACATAACCCTTTTGACTTAGAAATGACGAGGGAAGTCGTAGAAGCCGCCTAATGCACTTTGACCGACCAAAAACCACCACGGCAATTCCATCTTGCCCCCAGCTGCGTACCACAAGCTCGGGGACACCCACTGATGGATGCCACACTAAGCCAACCAGGTGCCCCAACTCTGAGAGTCCAGCTCCACCATTGAGGCCCTGTCATGGAAGGTGTACAGAAAACTAGAAGACACAAAATGAAGATCTGACTGACTGGATCCAAAACTAAGGAACCAAAGGGAGAGCCCTGCAACAGACCTGGCTCTCTCCCTAACTGCTCAGCCTATGCAAAAATCTCAATGGTAGATGATCGCATATCCTCGTTCCTCGACTGTATAACACCTGAACACCCTATAATAGTGAGGGGACACGACCACTGGCTCCCTACACTTGATACGGAGGGAGTCAGGGTCACCTGGGATCCAGCAAACAGGAAAACACAAATGAATGAACAAAACTTATCTGTAGAAGACTCAGTAGTAGCATCCAGCATGCACACACTCCAGGAAATTGTATAAACCGCAAAGTAATGCAGTATGGGAAGGGATTTAAAGGGATGCAATCAGTGCAACTGCATGACAGCTGAGAGAGGCTAACGAGATGAGAAAACGAAAGCAAAACAAAAGGAACCTCAAGGAGGAGGTTCTGAAGAACGTCTGTCAGAGCTTCTCAGATGTCTGGTGGTGACAGGCCCTCTCATTCATCTGTACCATCCAGTTGCCCCAGCTTCTATGACCTCCCCCCACCACGACTGCCGTGACAAACACAACCCTTACAGTCAGTAGAAAAATCCCTAACCCCGTAAAACCCTTGGACACCTGACCCATAATACGAAGCAAAGAAGCCAAACGCTATTACCATTTTGTTTCCCCCCCCTTTTTATTTTTATTTTTAATAAATGTGGCGCCTAGCCTCCCTTGCAACAACACCAAACAAGGGTGGGAGGGGGGGAGATACCATCTCCTGCTCTCCTAAAATGGTGCCTGTTTCACCGCCCTCCTTCCTATTTAAAACTCGGCCCCCTGCCCCCTCTCTAGCCACTCCCCCACCTCACGTCCTGATTAACCCTAACCTAACCCCAGCCCTCGCTCCACAAAAACCCTCATGCCGGCCTCCCTCGAACCTGCAGTTCCGTCCGGCCTCACTTGAGTAGGGTTATTGGCTAAGCTCGGGCACTCAACCACCTGTTAAACTAATCCATCCAACCCTCTCACCATCCCAAATAACTACACACAGCCACTGTTCGGATTAAATCGACCACAGCAGCCGTTTTTATTAAATAATATAAATAACATAACATAAATAATTATAATGACATAACTAGGGATGAGCGAACCCGAACTGTATAGTTCGGGTTCGTACCGAATTTTGGGGTGTCCGTGACACGGACCCGAACCCGAACAGTTCCGTCCGGCCTCACTTGAGTAGGGTTATTGGCTAAGCTCGGGCACTCAACCACCTGTTAAACTAATCCATCCAACCCTCTCACCATCCCAAATAACCACACACAGCCACTGTTCAGATTAAATCGGCCACAGCAGCCGTTTCTAATTAATAATATAAATAACATAAACAACATAAATAATTATAATGACATAACCCTTTTGACTTAGAAATGACGAGGGAAGTCGTAGAAGCCGCCTAATGCACCTTGACCGACCAAAAACCACCACGGCAATTCCATCTTGCCCCCAGCTGCGTACCACAAGCTCGGGGACACCCACTGATGGATGCCACACTAAGCCAACCAGGTGCCCCAACTCTGAGAGTCCAGCTCCACCATTGAGGCCCTGTCATGGAAGGTGTACAGAAAACTAGAAGACACAAAATGAAGATCTGACTGACTGGATCCAAAACTAAGGAACCAAAGGGAGAGCCCTGCAACAGACCTGGCTCTCTCCCTAACTGCTCAGCCTATGCAAAAATCTCAATGGTAGATGATTGCATATCCTCGTTCCTCGACTGTATAACACCTGAACACCCTATAATAGTGAGGGGACACGACCACTGGCTCCCTACACTTGATACGGAGGGAGTCAGGGTCACCTGGGATCCAGCAAACTGGGGCGAATTTTGGGGTGTCCGTGACACGGACCCGAACCCGAACTTTTTCGTAAAAGTCCGGGTTCAGGTTCAGTGTTCGTCGCTTTCTTGGCGCTTTTTGAAAGGCTGCAAAGCAGCCAATCAACAAGCGTCATACTACTTGCCCCAAGAGTCCCTCACAGCCATGCCTACTATTGGCATGGCTGTGATTGGCCAGTGCAGCATGTGACCCAGCCTCTATTTAAGCTGGAGTCACGTAGCGCCGCACGTCACTCTGCTCTGATCAGTGTAGGGAGAGGTTGCAGCTGCGACGTTAGGGCAGTGATTAACTCATCCAAAAGACTTCATTCAGTGATCGATCTGCAGCTGTGGATAATTGAACTGCTGCTATTCAACTGCTCACTGTTTTTAGGCTGCCCAGAGCGTTTTTCATTCACTTTTTTCTGGGGTGATCAGCGGCCATTTTGTGTCTTGTGGTGTGCCAGCACAAGCTGCCACCAAGTGCATTTAACCCTCAATAGTGTGGTTGTTTTTTGGCTAAATCCTACTTTAGGGTCAAGCTGTCACACCAAGTGCATTTAACCATCAATAGTGTGGTTATTTTTTGGCCATATACTACATCAGGGGCAAGCTGTCACCAAGTGCATTTAACCCTTAATAGTGTGGTTGTTTTTTTGGCTAAATCCTACATCAGGGTCAAGCTGTCACACAAAGTGCATTTAACCATTAATAGTGTGGTTATTTTTTGGCCATATACTACATCAGGGGCAGGCTGAGCCTGTCACCAAGTGCATTTAACCCTAACCCTAACCCTAGTGTGGTTGGTCAAGCTGTCACACCAAGTGCATTTAATCATCAATAGTGTGGTTATTTTTTGGCCGTATACTACATCAGGGGCAAGCTGAGCCTGTCACCAAGTGCATTTAACCCTCAATAGTGTGGTTGGTCAAGCTGTCACACCAAGTGCATTTAACCATCAATAGTGTGGTTATTTTTTGGCCATATTCCAGTCTAATTCTGTCCGTAAACGTATACCTGTCACCCAACGCCTAAATAATAGGCCTCAAATTTATAGTCAGCTAAATCTGTGGTTATTGCTGTGGCTGGGCAAGTTATTTAGTGTCCGTCAAAGCACAGTTTTTGTTCTGGGTTGAAAGACAATTCCCAATTTAGCAATTCTCTAAATTAGTGGTTTCTGCTGTATCAGGCCTACTTTAAATTTATCCAAAAAAGGGTATATTAGATTCAAGTTGCTGATAGGGTCATTCTCAATAACTTCACACACGCTACTGTGCATATCCCAGTCTAATTCTGTCTGTAAACGTATACCTGTCACCCAGCGCCTAAATAATAGGCCTCAAATTTATAGTCAGCTAAATCTGTGGTTATTGCTGTGGCTGGGCAAGTTACTTAGTGTCCGCCAAAGCACAGTTTTTGTTCTGGGTTGAAATACAATTCCCAATTTAGCAATTCTCTAAATTAGTGGTTTCTGCTGAATCAGGCCTACTTTAAATGTATACCTAAAAGGGAATATTAGATTCAAGGTGCTGATAGGGTCATTCTCAATAACTTCACACACACGCTACTGTGCATATCCCAGTCTAATTCTGTCCGTAAACGTATACCTGTCACCCAGCGCCTAAATAATAGGCCTCAAATTTATAGTCAGCTAAATCTGTGGTTACTGCTGTGCCTGTATTAGTGTAATACGGTACCTAAATAGATAGCCAGATAGTGTAAGGTGTCTGTAAAAAAAGGCCTGAATTTGAATTCAATACATTGGGCCAAATAATATTTTTGTTGTTGTGGTGAACCATAACAATGAGGAAAACATCTAGTAAAGGACGCGGACATGGTCGTGGTGGTGTTAGTGGACCCTCTGGTGCTGGGAGAGGACGTGGCCGTTCTGCCACAGCCACACGTCCTAGTGTACCAACTACCTCAGGTCCCAGTAGCCGCCATAATTTACAGCGATATTTGGTGGGGCCCAATGCCGTTCTAAGGATGGTAAGGCCTGAGCAGGTACAGGCATTAGTCAATTGGGTGGCCGACAGTGGATCCAGCACGTTCACATTATCTCCCACCCAGTCTTCTGCAGAAAGCGCACAGATGGCGCCTGAAAACCAAGCCCATCAGTCTGTCACATCACCCCCATGCATACCAGGGAAACTGTCTGAGCCTCAAGTTATGCAGCAGTCTCTTATGCTGTTTGAAGACTCCGCTGGCAGGGTTTCCCAAGGGCATCCACCTAGCCCTTCCCCAGCGGTGGAAGACATAGAATGCACTGACGCACAACCACTTATGTTTCCTGATGATGAGGACATGGGAATACCACCTCAGCACGTCTCTGATGATGACGAAACACAGGTGCCAACTGCTGCGTCTTTCTGCAGTGTGCAGACTGAACAGGAGGTCAGGGATCAAGACTGGGTGGAAGACGATGCAGGGGACGATGAGGTCCTAGACCCCACATGGAATGAAGGTCGTGCCACTGACTTTCACAGTTCGGAGGAAGAGGCAGTGGTGAGACCGAGCCAACAGCGTAGCAAAAGAGGGAGCAGTGGGCAAAAGCAGAACACCCGCCGCCAAGAGACTCCGCCTGCTACTGACCGCCGCCATCTGGGACCGAGCACCCCAAAGGCAGCTTCAAGGAGTTCCCTGGCATGGCACTTCTTCAAACAATGTGCTGACGACAAGACCCGAGTGGTTTGCACGCTGTGCCATCAGAGTTCTGAACCTGAGCACAACCTGCATGACCAGGCACCTGCATGCAAAGCATGAACTGCAGTGGAGTAAACACCTTAAAACAAGGAAGTCACTCAGGCTCCCCCTGCTACCTCTTCTGCTGCTGCCGCCTCGGCCTCTTCTGCTGCTGCCGCCTCGGCCTCTTCCTCCGCCTCTGGAGGAACGTTGGCACCTGCCGCCCAGCAAACAGGGGATGTACCACCAACACCACCACCTCCGTCACCAAGCATCTCAACCATGTCACACGGCAGCGTTCAGCTCTCCATCTCACAAACATTTGAGAGAAAGCGTAAATTCCCACCTAGCCACCCTCGATCCCTGGCCCTGAATGCCAGCATTTCTAAACTACTGGCCTATGAAATGCTGTCATTTAGGCTGGTGGACACAGACAGCTTCAAACAGCTCATGTCGCTTGCTGTCCCACAGTATGTTGTTCCCAGCCGGCACTACTTCTCCAAGAGAGCCGTGCCTTCCCTGCACAACCAAGTATCCGATAAAATCAAGTGTGCACTGCGCAACGCCATCTGTGGCAAGGTCCACCTAACCACAGATACGTGGACCAGTAAGCACGGCCAGGGACGCTATATCTCCCTAACTGCACACTGGGTAAATGTAGTGGCAGCTGGGCCCCAGGCGGAGAGCTGTTTGGCGCACGTCCTTCCGCCGCCAAGGATCGCAGGGCAACATTCTTTGCCTCCTGTTGCCACCTCCTCCTACTCAGCTTCCTCCTCCTCTTCTTCCACCTGCTCATCCAGTCAGCCACACACCTTCACCACCAACTTCAGCACAGCCCGGGGTAAACGTCAGCAGGCCATTCTGAAACTCATATGTTTGGGGGACAGGCCCCACACCGCACAGGAGTTGTGGCGGGGTATAGAACAACAGACCGACGAGTGGTTGCTGCCGGTGAGCCTCAAGCCCGGCCTGGTGGTGTGCGATAATGGGCGAAATCTCGTTGCAGCTCTGGGACTAGCCGGTTTGACGCACATCCCTTGCTTGGCGCATGTGCTGAATTTGGTGGTGCAGAAGTTCATTCACAACTACCCCGACATGTCAGAGCTGCTGCATAAAGTGCGGGCCGTCTGTTCGCGCTTCCGGCGTTCACATCCTGCCGCTGCTCGCCTGTCTGCGCTACAGCGTAACTTCGGCCTTCCCGCTCACCGCCTCATATGCGACGTGCCCACCAGGTGGAACTCCACCTTGCACATGCTGGACAGACTGTGCGAGCAGCAGCAGGCCATAGTGGAGTTTCAGCTGCAGCACGCACGGGTCAGTCGCACTGCGGAACAGCACCACTTCACCACCAATGACTGGGCCTCCATGCGAGACCTGTGTGCCCTGTTGCGCTGTTTCGAGTACTCCACCAACATGGCCAGTGGCGATGACGCCGTTATCAGCGTTACAATACCACTTCTATGTCTCCTTGAGAAAACACTTAGGGCGATGATGGAAGAGGAGGTGGCCCAGGAGGAGGAGGAGGAGGAGGAGGAAGAGGGGTCATTTTTAGCACTTTCAGGCCAGTCTCTTCGAAGTGACTCAGAGGGAGGTTTTTTGCAACAGCAGAGGCCAGGTACAAATGTGGCCAGCCAGGGCCCACTACTGGAGGACGAGGAGGACGAGGATGAGGAGGAGGTGGAGGAGGATGAGGATGAAGCATGGTCACAGCGGGGTGGCACCCAACGCAGCTCGGGCCCATCACTGGTGCGTGGCTGGGGGGAAACGCAGGACGATGACGATACGCCTCCCACAGAGGACAGCTTGTCCTTACCTCTGGGCAGCCTGGCACACATGAGCGACTACATGCTGCAGTGCCTGCGCAACGACAGCAGAGTTGCCCACATTTTAACGTGTGCGGACTACTGGGTTGCCACCCTGCTGGATCCACGGTACAAAGACAATGTGCCCACCTTACTTCCTGCACTGGAGCGTGATAGGAAGATGCGCGAGTACAAGCGCACGTTGGTAGACGCGCTACTGAGAGCATTCCCAAATGTCACAGGGGAACAAGTGGAAGCCCAAGGCCAAGGCAGAGGAGGAGCAAGAGGTCGCCAAGGCAGCTGTGTCACGGCCAGCTCCTCTGAGGGCAGGGTTAGCATGGCAGAGATGTGGAAAAGTTTTGTCAACACGCCACAGCTAACTGCACCACCACCTGATACGCAACGTGTTAGCAGGAGGCAACATTTCACTAACATGGTGGAACAGTACGTGTGCACACCCCTCCACGTACTGACTGATGGTTCGGCCCCATTCAACTTCTGGGTCTCTAAATTGTCCACGTGGCCAGAGCTAGCCTTTTATGCCTTGGAGGTGCTGGCCTGCCCGGCGGCCAGCGTTTTGTCTGAACGTGTATTCAGCACGGCAGGGGGCGTCATTACAGACAAACGCAGCCGCCTGTCTACAGCCAATGTGGACAAGCTGACGTTCATAAAAATGAACCAGGCATGGATCCCACAGGACCTGTCCATCCCTTGTGCAGATTAGACATTAACTACCTCCCCTTAACCATATATTATTGTACTCCAGGGCACTTCCTCATTCAATCCTATTTTTATTTTCATTTTACCATTATATTGCGAGGCAACCCAAAGTTGAATGAACCTCTCCTCTGTCTGGGTGCCGGGGCCTAAATATATGACAATGGACTGTTCCAATGTTGGGTGACGTGAAGCATGATTCTCTGCTATGACATGCAGACTGATTCTCTGCTGACATGAAGCCAGATTCTCTGTTACGGGACCTCTCTCCTCTGCCTGGGTGCCTGGGCCTAAATATATGACAATGGACTGTTCCAGTGGTGGGTGACGTAAAGCCTGATTCTCTGCTATGACATGCAGACTGATTCTCTGCTGACATGAAGCCAGATTCTCTGTTACGGGACCTCTCTCCTCTGCCTGGGTGCCTGGGCCTAAATATATGACAATGGACTGTTACAGTGGTGGGTGACGTGAAGCCTGATTCTCTGCTATGACATGCAGACTGATTCTCTGCTGACATGAAGCCAGATTCTCTGTTACGGGACCTCTCTCCTCTGCCTGGGTGCCTGGGCCTAAATATATGACAATGGACTGTTACAGTGGTGGGTGACGTGAAGCCTGATTCTCTGCTATGACATGCAGACTGATTCTCTGCTGACATGAAGCCAGATTCTCTGTTACGGGACCTCTCTCCTCTGCCTGGGTGCCTGGGCCTAAATATATGACAATGGACTGTTACAGTGGTGGCTGACGTGAAGCCTGATTCTCTGCTATGACATGCAGACTGATTCTCTGCTGACATGAAGCCAGATTCTCTGTTACGGGACCTCTCTCCTCTGCCTGGGTGCCTGGGCCTAAATATATGACAATGGACTGTTACAGTGGTGGCTGACGTGAAGCCTGATTCTCTGCTATGACATGCAGACTGATTCTCTGCTGACATGAAGCCAGATTCTCTGTTACGGGACCTCTCTCCTCTGCCTGGGTGCCTGGGCCTAAATATATGACAATGGACTGTTACAGTGGTGGGTGACGTGAAGCCTGATTCTCTGCTATGACATGCAGACTGATTCTCTGCTGACATGAAGCCAGATTCTCTGTTACGGGACCTCTCTCCTCTGCCTGGGTGCCTGGGCCTAAATATATGACAATGGACTGTTACAGTGGTGGCTGACAGTGAAGCCTGATTCTCTGCTATGACATGCAGACTGATTCTCTGCTGACATGAAGCCAGATTCTCTGTTACGGGACCTCTCTCCTCTGCCTGGGTGCCTGGGCCTAAATATATGACAATGGACTGTTACAGTGGTGGGTGACGTGAAGCCTGATTCTCTGCTATGACATGCAGACTGATTCTCTGCTGACATGAAGCCAGATTCTCTGTTACGGGACCTCTCTCCTCTGCCTGGGTGCCTGGGCCTAAATATATGACAATGGACTGTTCAGTGGTGGGTGACGTGAAGCCTGATTCTCTGCTATGACATGCAGACTGATTCTCTGCTGACATGAAGCCAGATTCTCTGTTACGGGACCTCTCTCCTCTGCCTGGGTGCCTGGGCCTAAATATATGACAATGGACTGTTACAGTGGTGGCTGACGTGAAGCCTGATTCTCTGCTATGACATGCAGACTGATTCTCTGCTGACATGAAGCCAGATTCTCTGTTACGGGACCTCTCTCCTCTGCCTGGGTGCCTGGGCCTAAATATATGACAATGGACTGTGACAGTGGTGGGTGACGTGAAGCCTGATTCTCTGCTATGACATGCAGACTGATTCTCTGCTGACATGAAGCCAGATTCTCTGTTACGGGACCTCTCTCCTCTGCCTTGGTGCCTGGGCCTAAATATATGACAATGGACTGTTACAGTGGTGTGTGACGTGAAGCCTGATTCTCTGCTATGACATGCAGACTGATTCTCTGCTGACATGAAGCCAGAATCTCTGTTACGGGACCTCTCTCCTCTGCCTGGGTGCCGGGCCTAAATATCTGACAATGGACTGTTCCAGTGTTGGGTGACGTGAAGCATGATTCTCTGCTATGACATGAAGACTGATTCTCTGCTGACATAAAACCAGATTCTCTGTTAAGGGACCTCTCTCCTCTGCCTGGGTGCCTGGGACTAAATATATGACAATAGACTGTTACAGTGGTGGGTGACGTGAAGCCAGATTCTCTGCTATGGGACTTCTCTCCAATTGATATTGGTTAATTTTTATTTATTTTATTTTTATTCATTTCCCTATCCACATTTGTTTGCAGGGGATTTACCTACATGTTGCTGCCTTTTGCATCCCTCTAGCTCTTTCCTGCGCTGTTTTACAGCCTTTTTAGTGCCGAAAAGTTCGTGGTCCCCATTGACTTCAATGGGGTTCGGGACAAAGTTTGGGTCGGGTTTGGATCCCGAACCCGAACATTTCCGTGAAGTTCGGTTGAACTTCTCGAACCCGAACATCCAGGTGTTCACTCAACTCTAGACATAACACTTTTGATTTAGAACTGACGAGGGAGGTCGTAGAAGCCGCCTAATGCACCTTGACCGACCAAAAACCACCACGGCAATTCCATCTTGCCCCCAGCCGTGTACCACAAGCTCGGGACACCCACTGATGGACGCCACACTAAGCCAACCAGCCCCACCATTGAGGCACTCTGATTCACCTGTACCATCCAGTAGCCCCAGCTTCTATGACCTCCCCTCGCCAACAACATGCAGCTTGACTCCAAACCTCAAGATCGCGTGTTCCGTCACACACGGAGAGCTCTTTCCACTCCTCCTTGCAAATCCAGCGACCACAGATCAATGCCCACCGCATTAAGGTGGACCCCATCATCTCTCCAGAAACCTCCGGTCCCTGATTCCAGCTCAGGGTGCCGCACCGATACTGCCCTATGCCTGGCACAAAATCGCCCAATCACCCGATTAACTTGATCCGGGCCCTATTCAATCTATCCACAGATCTAGCCTCCCTCCAGGATTTCGTTGGCACAATATCCGACCACACAGTGACCACAAACCGTAAAAAATCAAACCGAGTACCGAATCATTTCCCTTCAGGGACGAACACCTAGGTCATTGCCCCCCACGTGCAACACTAACACATCCGGGGCCCTATCCAACCTGGCATGCCAATGTACTTCCTGCAGGACACTACCCCACAACATACCTTGACGCCCGATCCACCTCACCACAGTCACCTAACGGTCAAATCCTAACTGACGCCCATTTCGCCGAACATCCGCCCGCAAGGCCCCCCCAGAAAACGAATGAGTGTCCCAAAATCAAAACTAACAACGGGGCGGCACCTGCAAGACAACAAAAGCAAAACAATGATTAGAAAGACTCCCACACCTTCAAACCGCCCCTAACCGCACATATAAACGAAAGCGCTCTGACTCCCACCTCCCAATGCGCTTTATCACCTCGTCCTCCACGCCCAACCGCACAGCCTCCGTGGCGGCCCCAATTCTGAAGGAATGACCCGTGAAGTTACCAGAGTCCATTCCCAAGCTACGCAAACACTTCTTAAACACTGCCACTCCTTCCGGAAGTCCCGCAAACACTTTACTGGACACAACAAACATCCTGGTACCTCAAACAATGTTATATAATGACCTTTTCCCTCCCGATCTGTCTTAGAAAATTGAAGATAAATTACCACCCTGTCGGCATACAAAACTACATCCTCCCCGCTCAAACCCCCCTCACGACTAACACTGCTACACACTAACTCTCCCAAACAAAACACCCCGAAAAAAGCCAGCGCAAACGCTAATCTGAATAACTTTACTTCTGAAACCGAATGGCAGACCAAGGCTGCTTGCTCGCCCAACTGGAGCAACAGAGAAAAAGACACCGGAAGAAGAGTGTCTCGTACCCGCTGAAATATCCTATACCCCTTTAACACCTGTCGCACCAAAAGGACTTAGTGACATCTGGGGAATTCCGCAATTTGAACCCAAAGGCCAACCCCGCCATGCAGCTATTCATCTGCGCCACCGACCATCCCTGTTCCTTCACATGAACAGTAATAGCGGAATTTCCCCACCCATCACATCGACCCCCAGGTCATCACACCAACGTTGCCGAGTGCACCAAGCCTTATTATATGCCCTTCACGTGCCTTCACTTAAAGATGCCCGCAAGAGATCACCTATTGTACCTCCAAGATCTCCCACAGCGACTCCGGACACACCAGCCCGCCTAGACTCGCATCTGGGGCCAACCGGCGAAACCGCTCCCACTGCAAACGAGAAAGTGCGTCAGCGATACCATTAGAAGATCCTGCCACATGCACCGCCACCACCCAAGCATTAAGAGAGAGACACATAAGGACTAACCGTTGTAACAAACAAATCACGGGGGGAGAAGAGGAGGTCAAACCATTGATAGCTTGCACTACACCTGAATTGTCACAATGAAACCTAACGTTCCGGTCCCTAAACTTTTCACCCCACAGCGAGTCCGCCAGCACGATTGGAAAGAGCTCCAACAATGCCACATTTTTCACCCAGCCATTTAATACCCAGGATTCTGGCCACTCACCCGCACACCACTGTCCATTGCAGTACACCCCAAAACCAACCCCACCTGCAGCATCAGTAAACAAATCGAAATCAAAACTATCAACAACCCCTCCCATAACTAGTGCCCTGCCGTTAAAATGTCGCAGAAAAGAATCCCACACCATGAGATCCCCTTTCAGTTCCCTGCCCAGCCTGATAAAATGGTGCGGAGCCACAATACCCCCTGTCGCGGAAGCCAACCTCCTACTAAAAATGCGACTCATAGGGAGACTACGACAAGCAAAATTAAATTTCCCCAGCAAAGACTGTAATTCCCGCAGGCAAATCTTTTTTGCCCTCAATGCGGCCGCTACCCCTGCCCTCAAATCCAACACCTTGTCCTCTGGCAGTCTACATTCCATACGCAGGGTATCGATGACTATCCCCAGAAAACTTAACTCTGTTATTGGCCCCACTGTTTTTTTCACAGCCAATGGAACCCCCAACCACTCAAAAACAAATTGCAACGTAGATAACAGCAAGGAACAAACTCTAGGCCCTCCCAGCCCTAAACACTGAAAATCGTCTAGGTAGTGAATAATAGATGGACAACCCGATTCCTGAACAACTACTCACTCCCAAAAACAAACTGAAACGCTCAAAATATGCACAAGACACTGAACAGCCCATTGGCAAACACCTATCCACAAAATAACCATCATTCCAAAAGCAACCCAGTAAATACAAACTATCCGGGTGAACCGCTAACAAGCGGAATGCCGACTCGATGTCGGATTTTGCTAATAGGGTACACGGTTCTAACTTCCTCACCCACTCAACAGCCGCGTCAAAGGAAGCATAAACCACGGAACAAAGCTCGGGGTCTATGCCTTCGTTGACCGACGAGCCCTTAGGGAAGGATAAATGATGTATAAGCCTAAATTTATTCGGCTCCTTTTTGGGGACCAAACCCAGAGGGGAGATATGCAAATTTCTCATGAGCGACGTCACAAACAGACCGTCCATCCTTCCCAAAGAAACCTCTTTCGCAAATTTTTCTGACACAATCTCCGGGAATTCTAATGCCGAGCGCAAATTTCTCTGCGTCTCCACCACTGGTAACGGGTGAGAGGGGATATGAAAACCTAACTCAAAACCGAAACACAAAAATTCTGCCACTTCTCGGTTACGATATCTATTTAGATAATCCCCCATCCTTTCCACTCGCACTGGAGTCCGCCCCTTTTGCAAACCCATTTCCCCCTCTCTGTCTACCCCCTCTAAAACACCTGTTGGCCCCTTGGCCGCCTCCACATACGGAGCACTCATACCGAAATTTACATTTCTGTCCAAACTTACAGCCTCCCCCATTAAAAAGAAAGCAGAAGCCCTTACCGCCTGGCGCGGTCCCCGAGGACTGGGCCATCCCCCCTGACTCACTCCAAAAGGACTGACCAGTCCTTCTGGGTGCCGTAACTCTCATCCATAAGGCTATATCCTTATGGTCCCATCTCATGGTAGGGCAAACAGCTTTCCTTTGACAGAACTGTTTGTCATACCGCAACCACCCAGAACCCCCGTACACCCAATAAGCTTCCCCAATTGCGTCCAGGTAACAAAAAAGGGAGGAACAGCAATCAGGAGACTTTTCCCCAATCACACTCGCCAGGATGGCAAAGGCCTGCAGCCAATTACCAAATGTCTGCGGAATAAGCCGAAAACGACGCTTATCATCTTCCTCTTTCCTAACCCCATCTTTTTTCACTACATCTAAATTAAAACGGAAGGAGAGAAAAAATGTCTACATATTCACCCCGCCACCCTCGCACCTCAGGCTTCAAGTGTGCTCCCAGGGGACCTTCAAAACACACGTACACTTCCCCTTTTGCAGCATCATCCAACCTGGGCCTATCCTCGTCCCCCCCGCCTGCGTTTGTACAGACACTGACCCCGCCACCCCACCACTAGTGGGTGTTGGCACAGTACAACTGCCCGTCCCCAATCCCCATGCTTGTAAGGGGGCCATACCTAACCCCCCCATCCGGACTGACCCCGGCTAGGCCACATAGCAAGCGTCCCAAACCACCAATAACAGTACTATTGCTCCCACCCAAACTACCTGGCCCTTGAAGTATGGATAACAAAGATCCCATGGATGTCTCACCTAGCTGCCCGGGCGCTGTGAACACGGCAGCCGAAGGTCCTGATTCCTGTCGCATGGCTCCTGGATCAACCGGCACGGTCCTCGCTTGGTCACTTGCGCTGGGCGCGTTGAACGAGACGCTGGAAAGCTCCATCACATCTAGGCCGTCAGGACCAGCCGCAAGCTGTCTGTCCTCCAAAATAGGCCTGCGCACATCCCTTCCGCCAAGATGCGCCTCGTGACGCTCCACCACCAAATCTTCACGCCCGGGAGGCCTGCTAGAGCAACCTCGTCCTCCTCCTCTGAATGACGCTGATCTTGGCGAGGCCTGTGCCCGCTCCTGGCTCTGCCAGGCACAACCTCGTATGCCACTAAAAGGGGCCCATCCTGAGAGGGCCTGTGCCTGGCACCGTTACCTGCCAGCGCAGCCCCGCTGTCGTCTCTACTGCTGCCACTACTCCCCCGCAGAGCAGGCCTCCTCCTACCTCTGACGAAGTTGCTGGTTTGTGTGCAATTGCACACAGTAGGGTATTTGTTTGGCGCACAAAAGGACGACCTCAGACAGTGGACTTTGGTGAAATAGCTGTTTTTATTGTTCAGTAGACAACGCGTTTCGGAGTTTATAACTCCTTTATCAAGTCTAAAACAAGGGTATAAAAGAAAAAAATGCCGGAGGCAAGAGATGTATCCCCACCTGGTTAGATGGGTGTGGACATGCATTAAACAGTGGAATATTTAGAGAGTTTGTGCGCGTGCCTTTAAGCATTAAAATGTGCATAGTTATATACAAAAAAATAATTTATATATAAAATAATGATGATAAAGGCAATAATGGAGAGCACCCGACTGGATAAGGAGGGTGATGAGGGACTGGTGGTCCCCTCCCCCCCTCTCCTTATGTTTCCCTTGTTAAGGGGGAGTATAGGCTTGGGTAGAGGTTAAGGAGGTTAGGAAAGGGTTAAGAGAAGTGGGAGGTGGAGTGAGGAATAGTGGGAGAGACGGTGGGAGGAGTAATAAGGGGTTATAAATAGGGGAGTTCAGGGAGGACGACTTCCTCTTGACAGGGTAAGCGAGTTGGTAAGTACTTACCGCTGCTTGACTCTTGAGATGGCCGCAGGTGACGATGCGCTGCGCGCTTCTCTCCTGGCGCGTTTTCAGGCGGAGGGGGAAGGATGGCTGCGATCTTTTTTGCGCAGCTTCGATCCTTCCTCTGCCTCCGTTCCTCCTGTGTCTGCCCCGTTCCGTCTGCCGGAGACGCCGCTTGGTGAGTGCCCCTCTGATGTGCCCCGGGGGCTGCGGCGCTCTGCTCGGAGTCGCCGCCCCCCGGCTAGGTTGCGGCAGGTGTCTCCCTCCCCTGTAGTGGCGGCGGCTTCCCGCGGCCTCTGTGTTCCTCCGGTGGGGTTGGGACCGGAAGTCGGCCGCATCTTGGCTCCTCCCCTTCCGGTTTCTGTCTCGGCGGGCGCGAGTGTCCCAGCGTGGCAGGCGAGTGGTGTGGCTATTATGGGCGCCCGGCAATCTAGTGATGGGGCTGCAGATGACTGCCCCATCACTCCTCCACCCTCACAAGCGGCCCCTTCTGCCCCTCTTTCCCTCCCTTTGGCGGCACTGGTTGCCTCACCTCCCCCCCCCCCGGTTGCTGGTGACATGTCTGGAGGTAGGTCTCCTACTATTGGGGTTTCGCCTTTTGTGAGTGGGTCTTCTGCTTCGGACCCGGCCCCCCCTCCCCCCCTTTCACATATCCCTTTCATTCCTTTCGCAGCGGCTCCTGCGGTGGGGAGGGGCAGACGCAGGGAGAGATCTTTGTCCCCCACTTCCTCCAGAGAGGGCAGGAGGCGGGGGAGGCGCAGCCGCCGGAGGCGGCGTTCCAGTCGGCATTCCAGGTCCTCCCGGTACAGCAGGCGGTCCAGATCTTCCAGGTGGCGTTCCCCGTCCTCCTCAGAGGGATCCTCGGGCGTGTCGGAAGAGTCTGTTCGTACACCGCGTTCCGGGAGTGGACGACTGGCGGATGGTGAGGTGTCCAGGGTATCGAGCCTGGCTTCGGTGGCAGTACACAGGGAGGCTGTTCCTGTACCTGCGGTGGTTCCAGCGGCGATCCCGGTTCCTGGTGAGTACCAATATGTGGGGGCGTGGGGAGCGGGTGGGGGTGGGGCGTGTTTAGAATCTTTATTGAAGTCTTTGCTGGATAGGTTGCCTGTGGTTTCACCTGTTCCCCTGGCGGTTCCGGTGGATGGAGGGTCTGGGGCGCCAGTGGCGGCCCCGCAGCAGGTGGCGAAGGCCTCTGTGGTGTTAGCAGGGATCCATAAGGATTCGTGTTTTTGTGGGGTTAGCCCTTTGGGGGCTCATTTGGAGGAGTCGGTTAGGGAGAAGATCTGGTCTCACCAATATGTGGACATCTGGTCTTTGGTGTCGGTCGATCAGCATGGGGTGGATAAGGAGCGGCGTTTTGTGGATAAGCCCTATGATAAGCGGATGAAGGTTGCGCGGACGATGAATAATTGGTTGCAGGCGTTTGCGGTATTGGGGTGTGTTA
This sequence comes from Bufo gargarizans, assembly GCF_014858855.1. NCBI lineage: Eukaryota > Metazoa > Chordata > Amphibia > Anura > Bufonidae > Bufo > Bufo gargarizans. Next base: position 122,571,738 of record NC_058087.1, on the reverse strand, counting down.
TGGGTCAGAAGCATCCGGAGCGTTGTGCGGAATTGTTTATTTACATGGATACCATTTATAGTGCGTATAAGGCGCATGGGGGTAGTGCTTGGTGGAAGTACGATGAGGAATTTCGTAGGCGTTTGGCGCTTCAGCCTGAGCTGGGGTGGGGGGTGAAGGCCACGGATGTCTGGCTCCGCTTGATGACGGCGCCTCGTCCGCCTTCCTTTCCTGGGGCGGCCACTGGCGCTGGGGCCTCGGCGGCCCAGGGTCCAGTGGCCGTTAGACGCCCGGGTGCATGTTGGTTGTACAACGAGGGGCACTGCAAATACGCTGGATTGTGTCGGTACAAACACGAATGTTCTGCCTGCGGGGGCTCTCATCCCGCGGGTAGGTGTCCCAGATCCCAGGGTCGAGGGGGTAAGCCAGCGGGGGCCTTTGATCAGAAGGACTCCGGTCAGCGTGGAAAGGATGTCCCCTTGGTTAGACCGGTACCCCAATAGGAGGGCGGCGGAAGTTTTGCGGACGGGGTTTTCGGAGGGTTTTTTCATACCTTTTGTCCTTAATAGATCTCCGGTTCTTTCGGACAATCTTAGATCAGCGAGGGAGTTTCCGGAGGCCCTTAGGGAGAAGCTGCAGAAGGAGGTGGCAGCAGGCAGGATTATGGGGCCCTTTGTTCGCCCCCCCTTTTCGAATTTGAGGGTTTCCCCGTGGGGGGTTGTTCCCAAAAAAGAACCGGGCAAATTTCGCCTGATACATCACTTGTCCCACCCGAAGGGCGCATCTGTGAATGATGCTATCCTTCAGGAGGAGGCTTCAGTGTCGTATGTATCTTTTGATCGGGCGGTGGCGCTGGTACGGGATGCGGGGAGGGGGGCCCTGTTAGCTAAGTCGGATGTGGAGTCTGCGTTTAGGCTTTTGCCTATCCATCCGGATTGCTTTCATTTGCTTGGGGGTTGTTTTGAGGGTTTGTTCTATTACGATACCTGTTTGCCCATGGGATGCTCCATTTCGTGCCACTATTTCGAGATGTTTAGTACATTCTTGGAGTGGGTGGTGCGTGTTGAGTCCGGGTGTTCGTCGGTTATTCATTATCTCGATGATTTCTTGTTTGTAGCACCGGGGGGGGATGGAGCTTGTCAGGCTCTCTTATCTTCCTTTTTGTCCTTGATGGAGCGTTTTGGGGTTCCCATATAGGCTGAGAAGACGGAAGGTCCGGTGACGCGGTTGTCGTTTTTGGGTATCGAGATTGATTCCGTGGCGATGGTTTTTCGTTTGCCTCAGGACAAGTTAGTCGGGCTGAAGGCTTTGATTGATGGATTTCTGGTGGTCCGGAAGGTGACGCTTAGGCAGTTGCAGTCGCTACTTGGTTTGTTGTGTTTTGCGTGTCGGGTTATGCCTATGGGGCGGGTTTTCTCGCGGCGGTTGTCGTTGGCGTCGAGGGGGGTGGTTTCTCCTCGGCATCGCATACGGCTGACAGCGTCTCTCAAGGCGGATTTGCGGGTTTGGCGGGAGTTTTTGTGCTCTTACAACGGCCATACCTGTTATATTTCCCAAGAAATATCTAGTTGCGAGTTGGAGCTGTGGTCCGATGCGTCTGGTTCCTGTGGATTTGGCACGGTGTTGGGTGCGGAATGGTGCGCTTCCCCGTGGCCGGAGGAGTGGAGAGTTAGGGGTTTGGTGAGTAACCTGACGTTGTTGGAATTGTTCCCCATTGTGGTGGCGGTGGAGATTTGGGGGGGCAAGTTGGAGAATCGTCATGTGTGCTTTTGGTCAGATAACCTGGGGACGGTTCAGTGTATTAACAGGTTGTCGTCCTCGTCGTTGCCGGTCTTAGCATTACTTCGGCAGTTGGTACTACGATGCTTAGAACGTAACATTTACTTTAGGGCCCGCCACGTGCCAGGGGTGGATAACAGGATTGCTGATGCTCTCTCTCGGTTTCGTTGGCAGGTTTTTCGGGACCTTCATCCGGAGGCGGAGATGGATGGGCTGGCTTGCCCAGATTTCCTGTGGCGGCTGGTGCTCAACAGTTGATGACGCTGGTCAGCTCTTCGGTTACGCCGGCCACTTGGCAGGCGCATGGTAAGGCCTGGGCTGAGTGGTTGGTGGTGAGAGGTAGTAGGGATGTGGCATCCAGGGATGACGTGCGTTTGGAGGTTACGGTGGAGTGGTTGTTGGGGATGCGTGAACGTGGGGTTTCTGCTCCGGTGGCGCGGCGTAAGTTGGCGGGTGTGGCTTTTTATTTTAAGCTATACGGGTGGCCGGATGTTACGAAGATGTTTTTGATCCGTCAGGCTATGAAGGGGTGGCAGAAGGAATATGTGGGGTACGATAGTAGGCGGCCGATTTCTTTCAGTTTACTGGGCAGGTTGGTGGATGTGTGTCGAGTGGTGTGTTTTTCGGATTTCGAGCGGGCGCTAGTCGCGGCGTGTTTTGGTGTTGCCTTTTTTGCGGCTTTGCGGGTGGGGGAGCTGGTTGCGCCTTCGGCCTCTCGTAATGGGGGTTTGTTGGTGTCGGATGTGATTCTCAGCAATAATGCGCTGCGTGTGCGGGTTCGTTGTTCCAAGACCGATCAGCTTGGCAAAGGGGTGTGGTTGCCCATTCTTCCGGTGGCAAGTGGGGCGTGTCCGGTGAAGTTGGTGGGGGAGTATATGTCCCTGAGGGTTAGTGGGGGGAATTTTTTCGCGCATGCGGATGGGTCTCCCTTGACTAAATTCCAGTTCGCTTCTGTGTTGCGTAAATGTTTGGCGCAGCTGGGTTTTGATCCAGGCGAGTTCGGTACCCATTCCTTTAGGATAGGCGCAGCGACGGAGGCGGCTAGGGCGGGGTTGTCGGAGTCGGAGGTCATGCGTATTGGGCGTTGGAGGTCTGCCTGTTTTGCGCGGTATGTGCGGCCAGAGTTATTAGTGGATTGATGAATAAATGATTTACAGAAAAAAAATGTAAAAAAAATGTAAAAAAAAAAAAAAATAATAATAATATATATATTTGTAGTTGCATGTGTGGTGGGATTGTGGTGCTTTACTAATGTTTTTTCTTTTCAGGAATGGCTCGTCCGGTGGTCTGGTTGTTGGGGCATTCGTACATCTTTTGGGCGGCACAGAGGGCCGAATGCAGGCCGGGAGGTCGGAGCCTTGGTTTCAGGGAAGTGGAGGTTCATTGGAGGGGGCTTCGGGGGTTAAGATGGTCTCAAGTGTTGCCGGAGGTGGTGGAGATTGGGCGTAGATCGGTGGGGCCGGTGATCCTGGTCCTGCATGCAGGTGGAAATGACCTGTGTTCCCAGAGGATGTTGGAGTTAATGGCCTTGATGAGGTCTGACCTGGAACGTTTCCCTGCCTTTTTTCCGGAGCTAGTTGTAGTATGGTCGGAGGTGGTGCCGAGAGTGGTTTGGCATGGCGCCAGAGATGGGGAGGCTATGGAGCGGTGTAGGAGAACGTTGAATGCCCGAATGTCTCGCTTTGTACGCTCCAAGGGCGGGGTAGTGGTTCGTCATTGGCAGTTGGAGGGCGATAATAGTTCCTTGATGAGACCGGACGGGGTGCACCTCACGGAGATTGGTCTGGATATTTTTTTGTCCGGTTTGCAGGATGGCATCGAACAGGCTTTTAGTTTGCTGGGTGGTGGTCGGAGCCCCGTTTGAGACGGTCCTCCTCCGTGGCGGCATTTGGAAAGCAAGTCGTGGTGAAGAGTGACTGGCGTACGTACGCCCTGGGGATCCAGGGTGGTACACCGCATAGGAGGAATGATCTGTGGAGGAGGTGGTGTTTTGTTACCATTTTGTTGAAAGAAAAATTTGCTGTGGCCGATCATCACCCAGTAAAGGATTGGTTAAAAGAGATAAGGTGTCAGAGTTTTTATTGGGGTGGGGTAAATGGGGGGGATCCGGTGGTCTCCTCTCCTCCCCCTTTCCCCTCAGTCATCTCCATGCCCTATCCTTAGGTTAGTACCAGCAGTCTGGAGAGCACCCGACTGGATATAGAGGGTGATGAGGGACTGGTGGTCCCCTCCCCCCCTCTCCTTATGTTTCCCTTGTTAAGGGGGAGTATAGGCTTGGGTAGAGGTTAAGGAGGTTAGGAAAGGGTTAAGAGAAGTGGGAGGTGGAGTGAGGAATAGTGGGAGAGACGGTGGGAGGAGTAATAAGGGGTTATAAATAGGGGAGTTCAGGGAGGACGACTTCCTCTTGACAGGGTAAGCGAGTTGCCCACCCTCCCGTCCCTTTTTTGGATGTAGGATTTGTTATACCAGGTTTATTTTTATACATTTATATATATTAAAAAAAAAAAAAAAAAAATATTATTGTGCGGTTTGTTCACTGTTTCTCTCTTTTGAGGTTCGGTGGAAGCTTGAAGTCACAGCTGGAGGCGGCATTTGGAAAGCAAGTCGTGGTGAAGAGTGACTGGCGTACGTACGCCCTGGGGATCCAGGGTGGTACACCGCATAGGAGGAATGATCTGTGGAGGAGGTGGTGTTTTGTTACCATTTTGTTGAAAGAAAAATTTGCTGTGGCCGATCATCACCCAGTAAAGGATTGGTTAAAAGAGATAAGGTGTCAGAGTTTTTATTGGGGTGGGGTAAATGGGGGGGATCCGGTGGTCTCCTCTCCTCCCCCTTTCCCCTCAGTCATCTCCATGCCCTATCCTTAGGTTAGTACCAGCAGTCTAAGATCTGTAGTTTGCAGAGAAATAAAAATGCAAATGTCAGTGACAGCAGCAGCAGTTGATTAAAAGCGAAGGAAGTCAGTAAGTATTCGGTGGTCCGCGTATGAGGTCACTATTGGGCCCAGGTGTGTATTATTTCTGCTGGCATAAAAGATTGTGTGCTCAAGTATGTTTCAGGAGGACTGTGGTTATCGGATGAGTGAATGTATATGGCGTGTGAAGGCTGGTGTCCCTAGTGCGGTATGTGTGTGTGTTATGACGGTATTAGGTTGAATGTGGTTGTGGAGGGGGGGGGGGGGGTTGGGGGTTTACCTTAATCGGGCATCAGCAGAGAGACAGGCCAGATGGCTGTGGGAATAAAAACACAACAAATGAGAAGACGGACACTGGGGACGCGATTCGCGCCCAGCTTCGCGAACCTGTACATGGGAATCTTCGAAAACCAATTCATCTACAACAAACACCCTTGGCAAGACAAACTAGTCTTCTACAAACGTTATATCGATGACTTGCTTTTGATCTGGGATGGCAGCCTAGAAGAGGCCAACAATTTCACCACCCACCTAAACAAAAATAACTTCAATCTCACCTTTACAGCCAACTATTCCGAAACATCTATAGAATACCTGGACCTAGTCCTATCCACTAAGGAAAATATCATCGAAACAAAGACCTTTTTTAAAAAAGTAGATGGAAACAGTTATCTGGACTATAGGAGCGCACACCACAAAAAATGGAAAAATAACATACCATTCAGCCAATTCAAGCGGATCCGTCGAAATTGCACAAAGGATGAAGACTTCAAACTACAAAGCCAGGTAATTGAAAAAAGATTCCGCAACAAAGGATACCCATGCGGCGTCATCAAAGCAGCACTACGGCAGGCACAGAAATACACCCAGGATGACTGCCTACCATCAGAAACAAAACCACCAATCACCAAACCAAGTGATCCAGATACCACCAAAAAATACAAGACATCCTTCATAACCACATTCAATACCAACCACACGACCCTGAGAAATATACTGAAGAAGCACTGGCAGATACTACAAGCGGATCCCTTCCTAACGAAACATATACGACCAGAACCACACATAACGTTCAGAAGAGCCCAAACAATCAAAAATCTCATCGCCCCTAGTCGCTTGCGCATTCAGAAAAAACATCCCCCAGCCATTTTGAGCCTCTTTCCCAAAATGCTTGGAAGTTATAAATGCGGACACCAAAGATGTAAGTGTTGTCTGAACATCTCAAATCGGACCACCAAATTCTCCAGTAATGTAACAGGAGAAAATTTTGAAATAAAGCACTTCCTAAACTGTTCATCATCATACATCATTTATTTATTGGAATGCAGCTGTGGATTACAATACGTTGGCCGGACCACCCTCACTCTGAGAGAGAGGATGAACAAACACCGGTGGAACATCACGAACGGCTTCCTCAAACATGGAGTATCCCGACATTTCCTGCAGGCACACAACAAGGATGCAGGAGACCTCTCCCTACTACCCATTGAAGAAATCCCAGCCACCCATGGTAACCGCTACCAGAAATTGAGGAGAAAAGAAATGTACTGGATATTCAAACTACAAACCATAGAACCATACGGCCTAAATGAATCGCTAGAAACCAACTGCTTCTAAAACCCAGATTGCCTAAACGAACTGTTAGAAACCAACTGCATCTAAACAAACCCGGATCCCTGCCCTTCAAATCACACCACGCACTCTGCCACGCACCACTCCATATTGTTTCACACACACCACTGCCCTTTCCTTCACTGCCCCCCCCTCCACACCATCCACTCCCCTCCCCCATCTCCAATCATCCTACCCCACCATGTCAAACCCCCGACGTGCCCACCACCTCCAGCACCCACAGCACTCACGCTCCCACCTCTCCGTTCCCACCCACCTTACCACCATCCATCCCAATAATCCCCCCCCCTTCTCTCCACCACCACATCCCTTCCGCCCACCTGCCAACTACCGCGCCACTCTAGGTCATATACATGCCTCAAACCAGCCACCCTAGTACACTCCCCACTCCATTTCAAATGAATCAAACCAGCCACAACACACCAGCCCCTTCATCACATCACATCCCATCAAAACACCCCATCACAGCCACCCCATCAAAACACCCCATCAACACATAACATTACACAGCACCAGCCCCCCCCCCCTTTTTCCCTCTCCCCCCCCGTGCTGCCAACATAACACATTAAACTGTCCACTACTCATCACATTACATATTCCCTCACTGCCCAGCGTCAGCCGAGCAGCACTCAAGGACGCCACAACCCCGCCCCCAGCACACCAGCTGATCGGCATAACAACTATGTACACCGCCCTCCCCCGCCCCCTTAGCACATCAGCTGATCGGCGCAGCATTACCAGTAGCCTTCCCGCCTGACGTCACGACCACGCCCCCTTCTGACGTCACGACCACGCCCCCTTCTGACGTCATAACCCCGCCCCCGCCACCCGAACTCAAAAAGCGCGCGCTCAGACACATGGAGAGCGGCGTTCCCAGCACTAACCAGACGCTCCAGGTAAGAGGCAGACTGCCACAGCGCTTGTGATGTCCACATCCCCCATTGCACCCCAAATAACTTGGTCAGCCTATCTAACCACCATGTGGGGCCACATTCCACCAGCGCAGCTCAAAATCCCCACCATTATACAGGACACCCTTCCTCCTCCCTCCAGCACCATCAAAATACCACCACACACTGCACCCACCCTTCTCATCACCACCGGCCACCCGCCCCCTTCATTTTATTACCCCCACCTTCTTTATTACCCCCACAGCCTTATTCCAAACACAACATACTACATCACATTGCACAGCACTATGTTTCCCCCCCCCCCCCCCAACCTGCCACCTGTCATATTTTTTCCTCGCAACCTCCCCCCCCCCCTCAGTTCCATCACCACAAACACATACATCATCATGCCCCTTTGCCCAGTGTCCGTCTTCTCATTTGTTGTGTTTTTATTCCCACAGCCATCTGGCCTGTCTCTATGCTGACGCCCGATTAAGGTAAACCCCCCCCCCCCCCCCCCACAACCACATTCAACCTAATACCGTCATAACACACACACATACCGCACTAGGGACACCAGCTTTCACACGCCATATACATTCACTCATCCGATAACCACAGTCCTCCTGAAACATACTTGAGCACACAATCTTTTATGCCAGCAGAAATAATACACACCTGGGCCCAATAGTGACCTCATACGCGGACCACCGAATACTTACTGACTTTCTTCACTTTTAATCAACTGCTGCTGCTGTCACTGACATTTGCATTTTTATTTCTCTGCAAACTACAGATCTTATTATTGCCTTCATTATTTTATGTATAAATTTTTATTTTTTTTGTATATAACTATGCACATTTTAATGCTTAAAGGCACGCGCACAAACTCTCTAAATATTCCACTGTTCAATGCATGTCCACACCCATCTAACCAGGTGGGGATACATCTCTTGCCTCCGGCATTTTTTTCTTTTATACCCTTGTTTTAGACTTGATAAAGGAGTTATAAACTCCGAAACGCGTTGTCTACTGAACAATAAAAACAGCTATTTCACCAAAGTCCACTGTCTGAGGTCGTCCTTTTGTGCGCCAAACAAATACCCTACTGTGTGCAATCGCACACAAACCAGCAACTTCTTCCTTCACAGTCCCTAGGAGTCCCTGGCAACTCCACCTAAGGGACCGAACGGGTATTGGCAGCACCGACCTTTCCAAAATAACCAACGCCCCCCTATTTCTCCACGTGTACCTACCTTCACGGACGTTGAGCTCCAACCAGCACAACACCAAAAGGTGAGCACACTTCGACCATTACGCAGAACAACACAACCGCTACCCACCACCCTATGAGCGCCTCTCCCCTTTCTTTTCTCTCTTGCCAAACTGCTGTATATTCCTGACTCCGTCAGGACCAAGGCCTCAAATACCTTTGGCCTGGGAGTACGGCGGCTCTAGGTTCCCCGTGGAATTCACCCACCTTGACAAACTTGAACCCCCACCATGGACTACTGCTCTAAGAGAATCCAACAACGAACCAAATTGATATCGATCTGGACAAATAATGGAGCAACCACTGAACACACACAGTGCGTAGAGACTCCAACAAAGACGACGCCAAAGATTGAAAGTAGAGACCTTCTCCACTTATTCTTTGGTTTGGAAAAAATTACTAAAAGAGGAAATCCAGCATCATTTAGACTGGTTACTCCTCGAAATCTACCTCAAAGAGAACCTCGTCCCGAGAGGTCTCAGACTGAGGTTCAGAAGCAGTTTCGCAAACGATCCCTTTTTTTCTAAAGAATGGGATGAATACCTATTGAAATGCGCACGCGGCATGCTCATCATGCTATTGACAAAAAGAAAAAAACTCTGTGAAATCCTTAAGGCACAAATTGAAGAATCAGCAGCCACCCTAACTCAGTATGCAACCCACATAGATTTCACCAAATACGACCGATCCATCACCACAAGAGTACTCCAATACGAGAAAGAAACACTAGATAGCAAACTCTCTAAACTTGATCGCGATAGAACTGACTTTAGCACCAACAATATCCATTTTTGGCTCAATGGATCAGACAACCACCCACTGCCCACCACACACAACCAACATGCCCCAACAATGCAACCGCCGAGAACCACCACAGACAAGACCAGTGACGGTCATCCACAACACACCAGATCGCCAAGAGCTACACATTCCAGAAACCACTCCCCCTACCCCTCCAATAAACATTACAAACACCACCCCACCAACAAACGGTATCAAAGGAACACGTTCCACAACAGCCATAGGTTCAAACCTCCCATCACACACAACAAACCCAATCATGAAGTTAGGGAGGCCCACAAACCCCCCCGCAAGACATCACCCTCACCACCTCCAAACCCCACATCCACTAAACACTCCACACCACCATTGATCTACCAGACCAGTCACCCCACAGCACTACAGCCCGCCCCTCCGAACACCTCCAAACACACACCAAAAGGCCCCACAGACCCGAGCCAAAAACCCACCTCCATAAAATGGTTCATTCCCAACGACCACGGCCCAACCCCGCCTCCGGACCTTCATCACCTATCCAACAATCGCCTACATTTCCCCCCCACCACATTTTGTCCTCCCCCCACCTCACCCCCCACTCCCAGCCCTATGCCCACCACCGACCTCCCACCACGGACTCCCGAACACGCCACCACAACACCCGAAAACTCTGCTCTCTTTGAAGATTCCCTTATCACCATCCATAACCACAGCAATCTTGGTACTATGGAACCCCCGGACCACCAACAGAACTGCTCCTCAATCACTGTCCACAACACCAGCAACCAGGATATCACCGCATCAGTCCACCAACATTCATCTTCTTTTTTACCCCTCCCCGGGGCCCTGACCCCGGAAGCAACATATGCCTTGCGGCATCCGTCAGGGACAACCATGATCACCGATTTCTTCAGACCAGTCCCAAACAGAGGAATAAAAAGACAAATAAACCTAGAAGAGGACGACGAGGAGGAAGAGGCAGAACAAATACAGAAAGAAAAGAAAACTGGGGCAATCCAGAAACAGACCCCAAATCAGCTAAGTCCCAAACGGAACAAAACGAAACATCAGTAAGGATCTTCAACCTCTCATCGCACAAACCCAATGAAGCGGAAATAAGCCTGCTACAAAAAGGGTTGTCATTTTGCCCAAGCGGCAAATTCAATGAATTTGATCTATTCGTCGACCTCAATTCCTATATTCGGAAATTAACATTAGCTAGGCACTTCGAAATCCAGTCCGCAAAACCAAAAATCGCCGAACCAAGTAGCACCGAAAATGCACAACCTGACGAAATCATAAAAGCCATCACCACAGGTCTGAAACCCAAATCCACTTTCAACCCGATATACCATAGGGGGAGCCACATCGAAACCTTCTCTGCACTCGTAACAAAAGACCTCAGAACCATTAATAAAGATCTTAATACAACAAATAACCTAAACAAAAAAGAAAAAATCGCCCTCAAAGAGCTAATGGATAATAACAGCATCATCATCAGAAATGCTGATAAAGGAGGCGGCATCGTGATCCAGGACCGCGAGGATTATTTGGCCGAAGCACAAAAAATCCTAGGAGACAAAAACTACTATGAAATCCTATCCCACAACCCGATAAAGGAAGACACCAAAAAACTATTGGGCCTTCTGGAAAAAGCAGAATCACAGGGAATATTAACCAAAAAGGAAAAAGAATACATTACCATAGACCACCCGAACCTGGCACTTTTTTACCATCTACCAAAAGTACATAAATCCACCCACAATCCGCCAGGGAGACCGATCATATCTGGCATCTCCTCACTCACATGCAATTTATCACACTACATCGACATTTTTCTACAGAAATATGTCATCCAACTACCCTCCTACCTGAAGGACTCCGCCACTCTAATCACCTTGCTCAAAAGGGTACATTGGAAAAAATCATACATTTGGACCACACTTGACGTAGCCTCATTATATTCCAACATCCCACACAATACAGGGATAGACGCCATACGGCAGTACCTACAACAAGACACGAACCTGCCAACCTCACAGGGACAATTCATTCTGGACGGCATCGACTTCATTCTCAAACACAACATCTTCAATTTTGAGAACAAAATCTACAAACAGACCAGAGGGACCGCTATGGGGACGCGATTCGCGCCCAGCTTCGCGAACCTGTACATGGGAATCTTCGAAAACCAATTCATCTACAACAAACACCCTTGGCAAGACAAACTAGTCTTCTACAAACGTTATATCGATGACTTGCTTTTGATCTGGGATGGCAGCCTAGAAGAGGCCAACAATTTCACCACCCACCTAAACAAAAATAACTTCAATCTCACCTTTACAGCCAACTATTCCGAAACATCTATTGAATACCTGGACCTAGTCCTATCCACTAAGGAAAATATCATCGAAACAAAAACCTTTTTTAAAAAAGTAGATGGAAACAGTTATCTGGACTATAGGAGCGCACACCACAAAAAATGGAAAAATAACATACCATTCAGCCAATTCAAGCGGATCCGTCGAAATTGCACAAAGGATGAAGACTTCAAACTACAAAGCCAGGTAATTGAAAAAAGATTCCGCAACAAAGGATACCCATGCGGCGTCGTCAAAGCAGCACTACGGCAAGCACAGAAATACACCCAGGATGACTGCCTACCATCAGAAACAAAACCACCAATCACCAAACCTAGTGATCCAGATACCACCAAAAAATACAAGACATCCTTCATAACCACATTCAATACCAACCACACGACCCTGAGAAATATACTGAAGAAGCACTGGCAGATACTACAAGCGGATCCCTTCCTAACGAAACATATACGACCAGAACCACACATAACGTTCAGAAGAGCCCAAACAATCAAAAATCTCATCGCCCCTAGTCGCTTGCGCATTCAGAAAAAACATCCCCCAGCCATTTTGAGCCTCTTTCCCAAAATGCTTGGAAGTTATAAATGCGGACACCAAAGATGTAAGTGTTGTCTGAACATCTCAAATCGGACCACCAAATTCTCCAGTAATATAACAGGAGAAAATTTTGAAATAAAGCACTTCCTAAACTGTTCATCATCATACATCATTTATTTATTGGAATGCAGCTGTGGATTACAATACGTTGGCCGGACCACCCTCACTCTGAGAGAGAGGATGAACAAACACCGGTGGAACATCACGAACGGCTTCCTCAAACATGGAGTATCCCGACATTTCCTGCAGGCACACAACAAGGATGCAGGAGACCTCTCCCTACTACCCATTGAAGAAATCCCAGCCACCCATGGTAACCGCTACCAGAAATTGAGGAGAAAAGAAATGTACTGGATATTCAAACTACAAACCATAGAACCATACGGCCTAAATGAATCGCTAGAAACCAACTGCTTCTAAAACCCAGATTGCCTAAACGAACTGTTAGAAACCAACTGCATCTAAACAAACCCGGATCCCTGCCCTTCAAATCACACCACGCACTCTGCCACGCACCAGTCCATATTGTTTCACACACACCACTGCCCTTTCCTTCACTGCCCCCCCTCCACCCATCCACTCCCCTCCCCCATCTCCAATCATCCTACCCCACCATGTCAAACCCCCGACGTGCCCACCACCTCCAGCACCCACAGCACTCACGCTCCCACCTCTCCGTTCCCACCCACCTTACCACCATCCATCCCAATAATCCCCCCCCCTTCTCTCCACCACCACATCCCTTCCGCCCACCTGCCAACTACCGCGCCACTCTAGGTCATATACATGCCTCAAACCAGCCACCCTAGTACACTCCCCACTCCATTTCAAATGAATCAAACCAGCCACAACACACCAGCCCCTTCATCACATCACATCCCATCAAAACACCCCATCACAGCCACCCCATCAAAACACCCCATCAACACATAACATTACACAGCACCAGCCCCCCCCCCCCTTTTTCCCTCTCCCCCCCGTGCTGCCAACATAACACATTAAACTGTCCACTACTCATCACATTACATATTCCCTCACTGCCCAGCGTCAGCCGAGCAGCACTCAAGGACGCCACAACCCCGCCCCCAGCACACCAGCTGATCGGCATAACAACTATGTACACCGCCCTCCCCCGCCCCCTTAGCACATCAGCTGATCGGCGCAGCATTACCAGTAGCCTTCCCGCCTGACGTCACGACCACGCCCCCTTCTGACGTCACGACCACGCCCCCTTCTGACGTCATAACCCCGCCCCCGCCACCCGAACTCAAAAAGCGCGCGCTCAGACACATGGAGAGCGGCGTTCCCAGCACTAACCAGACGCTCCAGGTAAGAGGCAGACTGCCACAGCGCTTGTGATGTCCACATCCCCCATTGCACCCCAAATAACTTGGTCAGCCTATCTAACCACCATGTGGGGCCACATTCCACCAGCGCAGCTCAAAATCCCCACCATTATACAGGACACCCTTCCTCCTCCCTCCAGCACCATCAAAATACCACCACACACTGCACCCACCCTTCTCATCACCACCGGCCACCCGCCCCCTTCATTTTATTACCCCCACCTTCTTTATTACCCCCACAGCCTTATTCCAAACACAACATACTACATCACATTGCACAGCACTATGTTTCCCCCCCCCCCCCCCAACCTGCCACCTGTCATATTTTTTCCTCGCAACCTCCCCCCCCCCTCAGTTCCATCACCACAAACACATACATCATCATGCCCCTTTGCCCAGTGTCCGTCTTCTCATTTGTTGTGTTTTTATTCCCACAGCCATCTGGCCTGTCTCTATGCTGACGCCCGATTAAGGTAAACCCCCCCCCCCCCCCCACAACCACATTCAACCTAATACCGTCATAACACACACACATACCGCACTAGGGACACCAGCTTTCACACGCCATATACATTCACTCATCCGATAACCACAGTCCTCCTGAAACATACTTGAGCACACAATCTTTTATGCCAGCAGAAATAATACACACCTGGGCCCAATAGTGACCTCATACGCGGACCACCGAATACTTACTGACTTTCTTCGCTTTTAATCAACTGCTGCTGCTGTCACTGACATTTGCATTTTTATTTCTCTGCAAACTACAGATCTTATTATTGCCTTCATTATTTTATGTATAAATTTTTTTTTTTTTTGTATATAACTATGCACATTTTAATGCTTAAAGGCACGCGCACAAACTCTCTAAATATTCCACTGTTCAATGCATGTCCACACCCATCTAACCAGGTGGGGATACATCTCTTGCCTCCGGCATTTTTTTCTTTTATACCCTTGTTTTAGACTTGATAAAGGAGTTATAAACTCCGAAACGCGTTGTCTACTGAACAATAAAAACAGCTATTTCACCAAAGTCCACTGTCTGAGGTCGTCCTTTTGTGCGCCAAACAAATACCCTACTGTGTGCAATCGCACACAAACCAGCAACTTCTTCCTTCACAGTCCCTAGGAGTCCCTGGCAACTCCACCTAAGGGACCGAACGGGTATTGGCAGCACCGACCTTTCCAAAATAACCAACGCCCCCCTATTTCTCCACGTGTACCTACCTTCACGGACGTTGAGCTCCAACCAGCACAACACCATAAGGTGAGCACACTTCGACCATTACGCAGAACAACACAACCGCTACCCACCACCCTATGAGCGCCTCTCCCCTTTCTTTTCTCTCTCGCCAAACTGCTCCTACCTCTGACGGAAGGGGATCCCGCAGAACATGGTCCTGAATACCTGTCTGCAGCTGCCGTGGGCTGGGAAGGAGCCCCCCTGCCGCAGCTGAGTCCCGCCGGACACGTGGGATCCTCCCACGCCGGGAGGCAGCAGGAGAGGTAAGGCTGGAAACCTCCCGGCGTGAAGGGTCCCCTGAGGGGCTCCTAACCCCAGCCCTCGCTCCACAAAACCCCTCATGCCGGCCTCCCCCGACCTCCTAAAATATCTCTAGCCACATAATCACTTGTTCTTTTGGTGTCCAGTGAATGCTAAATTTTTGTGGCCTGTACTCAACTGGCCTACAGTAAAATTGTTATGCACTGACCGTCTAATATACCTCCAGCCACATAATCACTTGTTCTTTTCTGTCTGGTGAATGCCTAATATTTGTGGCCTGTACTCCACTGGCCTACAGTAAAACTGTTATCTACTTGACTCCCTAATATACCTCCAGCCACATAATCACTTGTTCTTTTCTGTCCGGTGAATGCCTAATGTTTGAGGCCTATTCTTCACTGGCCTACAGTAACATTGTTATCCACTGACCGTCTAATATACCTCCAGCCACATAATCACTTGTTCTTTTCTGTCCAGTGAATACATAATTTTTGGGGCCTGTACTCCACTGGCCTACAGTAAAATTATTATCCACTGACCGTCTAATATATCTCCAACCACATAATCACTTGTTCTAATCTTTCCGTTAAATGTCTAATGTTTGGGGCCTATACTCCACTGGCCTGCAGTAAAACTGTTATCTACTTGACTGCCTAATATGCCTCCAGCCACATAATCAATCACTTTTTTTTTCTGTACGGTGAATGCCTAATCTTTGGAGACTGTACTTTACAGGCCTGCAGTAGAATTGTTATCCACTGAGTCTAATATACCTCCAGCCACATAATCACTTGTTTTTTTGAGTCCGGTGAATGCCAAATGTTTGGGCCCTGTAATTCACTGGCCTGCAGTAAAATTGTTATCCACTGACCGCCTAATATACCTCCAGCCACATGATCACTTGATCTTTTGTGTCCGGTAAAAGCATATTGTTTGGGGCCTGTACTCCACTGGCCTTCAGTAAAATTGTTATTACTGATCACCTAATATACCGCCAACCACATAATTACTTGTTCTTTTATGTCCTGTGAATGCCTAATGTTTGGGGCCTGTACTGCACTGGCCTGCAGTAAAATTGTTATCCACTGACCGCCTAATATACCTCCAGCCACATAATCACTTGTTCTTTTCTGTCCTTTGAATGCCTATTGTTTGGGGCCTGTACTTTACTGACCTACAGTAAAATTGTTATCCAGTGACCGTCTAATATACCTCCAGCCACATAATCACATGTTTTTTTCTGTTCTTTGAATGCTTAATGTTTGGGGCATGTACTCCACTGGCCTGCAGTAAAACTGTTATCCTTTGACCGCCTAATATACCTCCAGCCACATAATCACTTGTTCTTTTCTTTCAGGGGATTACATCATTTTGGAGGCCTGTACATCACTGGCCTACAGTAAAATGTTATCCACTTACGTCTAATATACCTCCAGCTACATAATCACTTGTTCTTTTCTGTCCGGTGAATGCCTAATATTTGGGGCCTGTACTTCTCTGGCTACGGAATTACAGTGAACGGCAGTACTAACCTGCGCGTTTACTGGCTGCGTAGCAGCCAACAAACATACGGGGAGGAGATTCCAACATCGCGCTCGAGCACACGTGGTGTTCGAGTAAAATTAGTGTTCGGCAGAGCATGCTTGCCCAACAGTAGTTAAAACCACTAGGATTACCTGGCAACAATCTGAAAGCTGATTTAATATCAGCCTTGGCAAGCAATGCACCCTGTCCAAATTGATGTAATAAAACCAATGCTTGATCAAACGAAGCATATTCAACCGAAGCTTCAGATTTGTCCACCTCATCACTAAGGGAACCCTTATCAGGATATGACAGATGAGGGATCAACCTGAAATCCCCAGAATCCTTTTTGGGAACAATGCCCAATGGGGACAAGTGAAAATTAGCAAAAGGAGGGCAATCAAAAGGGCCAGCAATCCTACCAGCATCTAACTCTTTTTTGATTTTCTGTGCAACTACATCTTTAAATTGCTGAATTGACTTCAGATTCTCCACCCATTGACAGCCTGTCCCTTTAAAAGCTGGCACATCAAAACCGAATTTAAAACCTTTAAAAATTAATTCAGCTAACTCCCTGTTTGGATATAGCTCTAACCAAGGGAGCATATTTTCCAGCTTCACTGGACTCAAGGCTTTTTGAAAGCTGCGCGCGCATACTGAGCTGCTGCTGTGGGTTTTGGCTGTTCCTTCTAAAGCAATGTGACATTGAATGTGATCCCCCACAAAAGGAGCACTCATGCTTATACCTACAGCTTGCCTGCCATTTGCAGACCAGTTCATTAAAAGCTAAGCAAACTCCTTTTCTTAACTGACCTTGAGAATAAGCTGGTTTACCATAAGTGCTCCTCTGTGGGATCATTAAATGTATTCAGGGCCGGCGCCACCTGTAAGGCGACCTAGGCAGCCGCCTAGGGTGCAATTTAGCAGGGAGCGCTGGCCCCGTTCGGTTTAAAAAAAAAGCGTTGCCGCAAGTTGTTTTTTTTAAAGTACGGCGGGCGGCGGCGGTCCCTCCCCCGCACCGGGCGGCTGCCGCACTGCCCTGAGAGAGGGACTGACAGGAGAGAAGCGCCTCTAATGTAGCGTGGCCGAGCTCTGTTCGGTCCAAGGTACAGGTGTAGTGTCCCACTAGGTAAATGTGGGCACTACACAAGGGTCAATTGGGCCACGTTGTTCCCACCTCCTGCGGGACAGGGTCACTGTGTTTTATATAATGTTTTTATGTGTATTTTTCCCTGTTATGTGTGTATCAGGCCTGTTAGGGTGTAGTTCCTCCTCCTAGACAGTAGAGGGAGCTAGGGAACCCCTTAGTATAAATAGGCAGGTCCTGTTCAGGGAAGGGTGGTGTAGTTCAGAAGTCTGTGTATTCCTGAAGTGAAGTGTTGCACCCTAGCCAGAGGGTAGCTGGTAATCAGCTTCTGATATGCAGCTAGATAGCCAGGCTTCTAGTTGCCACCAGGAGAAGAAGCTACCTCCTGAGAAACCTGAAGTTCTATAACCGTGCAGAGCAGAGCAAAAGTGTTTCCAGACAACCTGAGAGCTGAAGGGCAGAAGGATATATTTAAAGCAAGGAGACATACCTGAGAAAGTTTTCTCTAACCAAGGATAAAGCCAGCTATAGGGCATACAGGCCTTGGGATAAAGACAGACAGGATTTCTGAGGAAAAGTGCAGCCTGATCTGTAAGTGTTTAACCCTCTGAGTATCTTGCAAGAACATTGTGCCTGCCATTGATGTAAAGCCTACTTGTGACTGCTTCTTACATATGGAACTCTGACCAAAGACTGTACATAGTTAATTGTTCCAGTAAATAAAAGTTTTGGTTCACCACAACATTGTGTTCCTCAATTATTCCTACCATTAATCAGTGTGCCACCGTTACCGGCACTGGCGTCACAAACTTAAAGGGATCTTGCCACCGGCACATTAAAAACCTGCAATATCCAGGGCACCTCACCTACCATCCGGCCTGGTCCCTATATACAGAGAGTGCCCCAGAGGACCCCTGTGCCAGCCTCTCCATCACTGCTGTAAGTATGCCCAGGGTATATAAAAGACTGTGAGTACTACAACCACCCTCGGTTAGTAACTACCCCTGTGACCTCACCATTCGCCTCACCCTGCAGGGCTGCATACTGCACAGGAGCATTTCTTTTCTGTACATGGGCCGGACTGACAGGAAGTGCTCACTTAGTAGTGCTCAGTTAGCTCGGCCAAGCTACACTAGAGGTGGGGGGGGATGGAATGAGAGTGACAAGGGAGTGGGGGGGGAATGAGAGTGACAAGAGAGGGGGGATGAGTGTGACAAGGGAGGGGGGGAATGATGAGAGTGACAAGGGAGTGTGGGGGGGAATGAGAGTGACAAGGGAGGGGGGAGGAAATGATGAGAGTGACAAGGGAGTGGGGGGAAGAATGAGAGTGACAAGGGAGTGGGGGGGGGAATGAGAGTGACAAGAGAGGGGGGAGGAAATGATGAGAGTGACAAGGGAGTGGGGGGGGGATGAGAGTGACAAGAGAGGGGGGGAGGAAATGATGAGAGTGACAAGGGAATGGGGGAGGAAGAATAAGAGTGACAAGGGAGTGGGGAATGAGAGTGAAAAGGGAGGGGGGGAATGATGAGAGTGACAAGGGAGTGGGGGGGAAATTATGAGAATGACAAGGGAGGGGGGGGGGAGAATGAGAGTGACAAGGGAGGGGGATGACAGTGACAAGGAAGAGTAAATGAGAGTGACAAGGGAGGGGGGAGTAAATGAGAGTGACAAGGGAGGGAGGAATGAGAGTGACAAGGGAGGGGGGAATGAGAGTGACAAGGGAGGGGGGGAATGAGAGTGACAAGGGACTGGGGGGGGGGAAGAGAGAGACAAGGGGGGGGGGAGAAGTGAGTGACAAGGGAGTCCCCAGAGCCAGACTGCAGCTAAAGATCAGATCATCTTATTGTCCTGGTGGTAAGTAGACAATGCAATATGTTTATTATGTTATTGTTTAGTTATTAATACTACTGGATCTGCAAAACACGGAAAGCAGCAATGTGCGTTCCGCATTTTGCGGGCCGCACATTGCTGGCACTAATAGAATATGCCTGTTCTTGTCCGCAATTGCGGACAAGAATAGGACATGTTCTATTTTTTTGTGGAACGGAAGTGCGGACCCGGAAGTGCGGATACGCAATTCCGTGTCTGGGCAGCACATTGTCACCGCCAGATCTCTGAGAAGCTCTGACAGACATTCTTCAGTACCTCTTGCTTGAGGTTCTTTTGTTTTGGTTTTGTTTTGTCATCTCGTTTCCCTCTCTCAGCTGTCATCTAGTTGCACTGATTGCATCCCTTTATATCCCCTCCCGTACTGCATCACTTTGCGGTTTATACAACTTCCTGGATTGTGCTCACTGCTAGATGCTGCAACTGCTGGTTCCTCAGTTAAGTCTGTTCCTTTATTTGTGTTTTGATGTTGGCTTGATCCTAGGTGACCCTGACTCCCTCCGTATTAAGTGTAGGGAGCCGGTGGTCGTGTCCCCTCACTATTATAGGGTTTTTAGGTGTCACACAGTCTAGGTACGAGGGCATGCAATTATCTATCATAAAGATCTTTGCATGGGCTGAGCAGTCAGAAAGAGCTCTAGGGCTTTTAGAGGATTAACCAGATTGTTGGGGCTAAAGTTTTTCTAAGTTACATTTGAGAGGGGCATACAACCTGGTCAGGGTCAGGGAAGGGGATGAATAGAAGACGGCCTTCAATACTCCTGAGGGCCATTTTGAGAATTTGGTTATGCCCTTTGGTTTGATGAATGCTCCAGCCATCTTCCAACATTTTGTGAACAGCATTTTTTATAATTTAATGGGGAAATTTGTACTAGTGTATCTAGATGACATTTTGATTTTTTCTCCTGATTTCAAAACTCATAGGGATCACCTACGTCAGGTCTTGCTCAATGAGAGTGACAAGAGAGGGGGGAGGAAATGATGAGAGTGACAAGGGAGTGGGGGGGGGATGAGAGTGACAAGAGAGGGGGGGAGGAAATGATGAGAGTGACAAGGGAATGGGGGAGGAAGAATAAGAGTGACAAGGGAGTGGGGAATGAGAGTGAAAAGGGAGGGGGGGAATGATGAGAGTGACAAGGGAGTGGGGGGGAAATTATGAGAATGACAAGGGAGGGGGGGGGGAGAATGAGAGTGACAAGGGAGGGGGATGACAGTGACAAGGAAGAGTAAATGAGAGTGACAAGGGAGGGGGGAGTAAATGAGAGTGACAAGGGAGGGAGGAATGAGAGTGACAAGGGAGGGGGGAATGAGAGTGACAAGGGAGGGGGGGAATGAGAGTGACAAGGGACTGGGGGGGGGGAAGAGAGAGACAAGGGGGGGGGGAGAAGTGAGTGACAAGGGAGTCCCCAGAGCCAGACTGCAGCTAAAGATCAGATCATCTTATTGTCCTGGTGGTAAGTAGACAATGCAATATGTTTATTATGTTATTGTTTAGTTATTAATACTACTGGATCTGCAAAACACGGAAAGCAGCAATGTGCGTTCCGCATTTTGCGGGCCGCACATTGCTGGCACTAATAGAATATGCCTGTTCTTGTCCGCAATTGCGGACAAGAATAGGACATGTTCTATTTTTTTGTGGAACGGAAGTGCGGACCCGGAAGTGCGGATACGCAATTCCGTGTCTGGGCAGCACATTGTCACCGCCAGATCTCTGAGAAGCTCTGACAGACATTCTTCAGTACCTCTTGCTTGAGGTTCTTTTGTTTTGGTTTTGTTTTGTCATCTCGTTTCCCTCTCTCAGCTGTCATCTAGTTGCACTGATTGCATCCCTTTATATCCCCTCCCGTACTGCATCACTTTGCGGTTTATACAACTTCCTGGATTGTGCTCACTGCTAGATGCTGCAACTGCTGGTTCCTCAGTTAAGTCTGTTCCTTTATTTGTGTTTTGATGTTGGCTTGATCCTAGGTGACCCTGACTCCCTCCGTATTAAGTGTAGGGAGCCGGTGGTCGTGTCCCCTCACTATTATAGGGTTTTTAGGTGTCACACAGTCTAGGTACGAGGGCATGCAATTATCTATCATAAAGATCTTTGCATGGGCTGAGCAGTCAGAAAGAGCTCTAGGGCTTTTATAGGGCTCACCCTTATGTTCCTTAGTTTGGGATCAAGTCAGTCGGATCTTTATTTGTATCTTCTAGTTTTCCGCAACACCATCCGTGACATTATAAACCGCCAAAACAGTCTTAAGCATGGATCCGGTTTCACTCTTGACTGAACGCATGCAGGGTCTTTCACTGGAGGTAGCAGATCTCCGTAAAACTGTATCTCAGTTTCAGGTGACCGGTTCAGCTTGCGTTCATGGAGTTTGTTCTGAGCCTAAGATCTCGCTTCGGGATACGTTCTCCATGGGTAGTGAGAATTTTGTTTGTTTTAGAGAGGCTTTCAAACTCCATTTTCGCCTACTTCCCCATTCCTCTGGTGATGAGGAGCAGAGAACGGGGATCATCATCTCCCTGCTCAGGGATAACGCTCAGTCTTGGGCCTTTTTGCTGCCGGTGGGGGCACGGCCCCTCCGATCGGTGGATGAATTTTTTGCAGCCCTGGATCAGATATATGATGACCCGGATCGTATTGCTCTGGCTGAATCTAAACTGCGTCTTTTATGCCAGGGTAAACAGTCCGTTGAGATATACTGTTCAGAATTTCGGAGATGGGCAACTGATACTGGTTGGAATGATGCTGCACTCCGAAGTCAATTTTGCTATGGTCTTTCGGAGGGATTGAAAGATGCATTTGCCTTTCATGAGAGACCTGCCTCCTTGCAGTCTGCCATGTCTCAGGCTATTCGTATTGACAGGCGTCTTAGAGAGAGAGGAGAGATCACTCCTTCCTGTCATATTCAGTCCAAGGACAGTGAGGCGGTCTTATTCAGTGCGCTGGAGTCTCAGTCTCTCTCAATCTCATCTGAGCAGGAAACCATGCAGATGGGTTTGCTTGCCTCTCATAGTAGAAGATTCAGCTCTCAGGGCAGGCTTTGTTTCTGTTGTGGAGGTATAAATCATTTAGCAAATGCTTGCCCCTCTAGAAAATTCAGGGAGAATTTTCAGGGTAATAAAGAAACTAAAAGAAAAAATCCTCTAAAAACTTTCCATCTGTTACCATTGGCAAGATTGATGCGGAAATTGAAGCTTTTCCGTTTGCTTGTAGTTCCCATTTTGTCCTACCTGCCAGGGTGGCGCTAGAGAGCAAGAACTGTTTTTGTGACATTTTTGTAGATAGTGGAGCAGCTGTCAATCTCATTGATAATCAATTTGCTATAACACATGGTTTCCAGGTATGCACTTTGGGAAAAGATATACCTGTTTTTGCTATCGATTCCGCTCCACTTTCTCAAAAATCATTAAAGGGCATAGTTCACAATATTCGTTTGACTGTGGGTGACGCTCATGTTGAGGCTGTCTCATGTTTCGTCCTAAGCGGATTACCTACACCTCTAGTGTTGGGGTTACCCTGGCTCACTAAACATAATCCCACCATTGATTGGCAAGCAAGGCAAATAAATGATTGGAGTGACTTTTGCAGAGAGAATTGCCTCCCGGCGTCTCTTTCAGAGGTTTCTACCAAGACTCTACCATCTTTTCTCTCTGATTTATCGGATGTGTTCTCTGAGAGTGGTGTTCAGGACTTGCCCCCGCACAGGGAGTACGATTGCCATATTAATCTCATCCCAGGCACCAAGCTGCCTAAATCTCGTTTATACAATCTCTTCCAACCTGAAAGGGTCGCTATGCATACGTATATCTCTGAGAGCTTGAGAAAAGGACACATCCGACCCTCGAAGTCATCTGTTGCCGCAGTTTTTTTGGTTTGTTAAGAAAATAGATGGTTCTTTAAGACCATGTCTGGATTTGAGGGAGCTGAACACTATCACAATTCGTGACCCTTATCCGCTTCCTCTGATCCCGGACCTGTTTAACCAGATTGTTGGGGCTAAAGTTTTTCTAAGTTACATTTGAGAGGGGCATACAACCTGGTCAGGGTCAGGGAAGGGGATGAATAGAAGACGGCCTTCAATACTCCTGAGGGCCATTTTGAGAATTTGGTTATGCCCTTTGGTTTGATGAATGCTCCAGCCATCTTCCAACATTTTGTGAACAGCATTTTTTATAATTTAATGGGGAAATTTGTACTAGTGTATCTAGATGACATTTTGATTTTTTCTCCTGATTTCAAAACTCATAGGGATCACCTACGTCAGGTCTTGCTCATTCTGCGGGAGAATACATTGTACGCTAAACTGGAAAAATGTGTGTTTGCGGTTCCAGAAATGCAATTTCTGGGTTTTCTTCTCTCCGCTTCTGGTTTTTCGCATGGACCCTGAGAAGGTCCGCGCTGTGCTTGATTTGGAGCTTCCTGAGAATCAGAAGGTGCTGATGCGCTTTTTGGGTTTTGCCAATTATTACAGGAAGTAATTGCGGACGTGTGAATGGAGCCTAAAAGGACACTATAGTCCCAAAACCACTACAGTTTAATGTAGTGGTACTGGTGTCTATAGCCTGTTCCTGCAGAGAAAAGACACTATGCAGTACTGGTGTTAAAGGAGCACTATAGTGCCAGGAAAACAAACTCATTTTCCTGGCATTATATAGTTGTTAGGAGTGGGGCACCCTTGTGTCCCCCTCCCACTTACCTTTCTCCAGCGCCACTCACTCAGCCACTTACCTTTCTCCAGCGCCAGCACTGGGAACTCTTCTCCCAGATCCTCCTCTCAGCTGCGAATGCTCATGCGCACGCATTCAAAACTATGTTCCGCGTCTTCCCACTGTAATTTTCACAGTGAGAATCACGGAAGCACCTCTAGCGGCTGTCAGGGAGGCAGCTACAAGAAGCTTGATTAACCCTAAGGGAAACATAGCAGTTCTTTTAATTTAAATGTTGAACTTTCTACAATTAAAGAACAAAAGAGCACACCTTGTAAAATAATTGGCTTTCTAGGACATGTTATATCATGATAAATAAATGCAACAGCATTACAGTACTGTGTTAAAGCACAATAAAGCTAGCCTTCTAATGTAATTAATTTTGCCAATAAAGCTTGCACTCTACTTCAGATAGCAAATAAAGCTAATTTAACATATGTGTTTAATAGATCGGTCAGTCTAGGTACACCCGGTTTCATAATTTAAGGTAGCCCTCCCCCCCTCCCCACAGTCTGTCACTCACTGATAGCAGGCTCAGCCTGGCAAGGCAACTTGAATTGTGCTAAAGTGGCTGGGCTAGGGCCATTTTAGTGAACTCTTTTAGGCTACTTTCACACCTGCGTTCGATCGGATCCGTTCTGAATGGATCCGCTCATATTAATGCAGACGGTGGCTCCGTTCAGAACGGATCCGTCTGCATTAGAACTTAGAAAAATTTTCTAAGTATGAAAGTAGCCTGAGCGGATCCGTTCTGACTTTACATTGAAAGTCAATGGGGGACGGATCCGCTTGAAGATTGAGCCATATGGTGTCATAAGTGGCAGATGGGGTTTAACACTGATAAATGTAAAGTTATGCACATGGGAAGGAAAAATGCAAGTCAACCGTACATACTAAATGGTAAAACACTTGGTAACACTGACATGGAAAAGGATCTAGGAATTTTAATAAACAGCAAACTAAGCTGCAAAAACCAGTGTCAGGCAGCTGCTGCCAAGGCCAACAAGATAATGGGTTGCATCAGAAGGGGCATAGATTCCCGTGATAAGAACATAGTCCTACCACTTTACAAATCGCTAGTCAGACCACACATGGAGTACTGTGTACAGTTCTGGGCTCCTGTAAACAAGGCAGACATAGCAGAGCTGGAGAAGGTCCAGAGGAGGGCAACTAAAGTAATAACTGGAATGGGGCAACTACAGTACCCTGAAAGATTATCAAAATTAGAGTTATTCACTTTAGAAAAAAGACGACTGAGGGGAGATCTAATTAATATGTATAAATATATCAAGGGTCAGTACAGAGATCTATCCCATCAGCTATTTATCCCCAGGACTGTGACTGTGACGAGGGGACATCCTCTGCGCCTGGAGGAAAGAAGGTTTGTACACAAACATAGAAAAGGATTCTTTACGGTAAGAGCAGTGAGAATATGGAACTCTCTGCCTGAGGAGGTGGTGATGGTGAGTACAATAAAGGAATTCAAGAGGGGCCTGGACGTATTTCTGGAGCTTAATAATATTACAGGCTATAGCTACTAGAGAGGGGTCTTCCTCTGGATCAACTTGCGGGATAACAGGCCGAACTGGATGGACAAATGTCTTTTTTCGGCCTTATGTACTATGTTACTATGTTACTATCTTCAAGCGGATCCGTCCCCATTGACTTACATTGTAAGTCGGAACGGATCCGCACGCCTCCGCACGGCCAGGCGGACACCCGAACGCTGCTTGCAGGACTCCAAGCCTTGTAAAGTATATATTGCTGTAATTTTCCATGTACACCAGCAGGTGGCAGCAATGTGTTCAGCAAGGACTTAGTTACATTCCAATTCAGCTCCCCCTCTATGAGCAAAAGTGGGCTGGACCATATCCTGCCTCGTGGGTGGGGAAGGAAGTTAAGTTAGTGTGCCAGCCACCCCGGCTAGTGGAAGGCTGTGCGTTGTAGGATCTCCCTGATATAGGGATCCAAAACCAGGACCTTGTCTCGGCTGAGACATTGATCATCATCCCCAGCCTGAGCCTTGCAGCCTCAGCTGGTAGAAGCAAGCAGACCACTCCAGTTCTAGGAAGAACCATACCCTGTGACAATTGCTGTGAGTACCGTCCAGAGATCCCAGGAGAAGCCAAATTCAAGACAGCAGAAGATAGTCAGTGCAGAAGCCAAATTCCTGCCACATTTTAGAGCTAACAAGCAGATGTCCTTTTCCTGCAAAAGCTCCAGGCACATGATAGAGCAGAAGATAATTTCCTGCCACACATTGCCAATACCTGCTGGGACCAAAGACTATTGCTGTATCTCGTTTGGATAAAAGCTGCAACTAGTAAAGACAAGTTTGAACTTTACCCAAGGTCTGGATCTCAATTACTGCTACCAAATCCCTCAATTACTGTCACGGCTGAGGATGGGGAAAACCCTCAGCCGTGCGATGATGGAAAATGGTCGCTGCTTGACCAGGACAACAGGATTAGGGAGCAGGTCACCTCCTATCGCGTCCCTAACCTGACCCTAACTCCTAGCTGCATGGGCCGACCTTTAAGGTAGGAGGGCCTATGCTCAGGAACCTCGGAGCCCTAACTCACCCTCCGACCGGTCCCTGGACTAGGAGTCAGGGTAAGACAACCTGTTCCTTCTGGATACGGAGGAACAGGAGTCTCACTGGCCAAGCTGCAAGGAAGGGAGAACAAGTACAACCTATGGCAATGGCAGGTACTTGCCACAAACATAACACTCACCTGCCACAGACACAAAGCCTGGAACCCATGTGAAAGTACTGCTATCCACAAACAAAAGGACTCAGCACACAACACACATCACACGGGAACCCAGGACCATAGGTGCAATAAACAAGCATAAAACCAAACACATCTTCTAGACACCAAATGACATTATATTTGCTATGACCAGAAGGATGGCCCCCACTGGCAGTTGGTAAGTAACCAGGAGGATGTCTCCAGCAAGCATGGCTGAAGCACCCTCTCTGACTACTGCCTACAACTGAGGCTTTATAGGGCCAAGAGGCCACACCCAACAGTCAGACACACCCCGTGACTCACTCACACAGAAAGGGAGTTAACCCTTCCAAAACCACAGAAGGGAAAACACAACATAAAGGGGAAGTGTCCAAATCAAGAACACACTGTGGCTGTTGCCGCAGGCAACGACATGGGTGGCATCCATGTCCTGGGAGTCAGCCCGAAGGCCGGGACACTGCCACCACATGTACCCAATACAACCAAACGTTGATGTCAGTGCACACCAAACATCAAACAGAGTGCACACAGACATACAAACGTGCATACAAACATGCACACAACTCCAAGGGGACCGCACACATAGCTGTTGTCCGCGGCAACCGCACTTGAGGCTTACAGCAAAATGCCTCCAGCTGCGGTTGACACAACAACCCAAAACCGCGGGCAACTGTATGCGGCTCCCAAGGAGTCACGGCCATAAACATGGTCGTGACAATTACTCCTACTAGCACAACACTCATTTTATTGCAAGTGAGCCAGGATCCAGGAGTCCAGCCATACCAAAGTAGGAGACACCATTGATACCGTTGATACTATTGCCATTACCACACAGAGAGATTTCACCACTCTGGCATTCCTAGCCTGGTACGTGAGTTACAACACCTTAAAGGGCCCTGTGTTAGTACCCTGCGCATGCTGCATTTGGCGTCACAAACAAAACTATAGACTATTATACCCATATCCTGACCCACTGCATAATTTGGCGTCCGTGTAACCGTACCACGGTCCGGCTCATTGCACTATGAGGACCTAGGAGGGAAAAAGGACCAAACCGGACCCAAAGAAGCAGCTGTCATACCGAACCTGTGTGGTCAGAATGCCATGGGAAGCTTCCCAGAAGTGAGCGGCCAGCTAGATGGTCTAAGAATGAGTGGAATCAGGGACTCCAAGCAGGATTACCCAATCAGGGGCCCAAGAAGGGTCCACAGAACCGGACCACCTAAGGACAACAATAGCCAGAAAATCAAGTAAACAACATCGGCCAAGGGTGACCCTCCATTCCAAGTGTAGTGACTAGCAAACTGTGTAAAACTGTCCCAGAAGGGGCAAGTACGACAGCCTGGATAAAAGAATTGCCAAACATCCATATGTCAGAAAGGATGTAGAAGTCGGCAGGGGAAGCGGGGGAGTCTACAATGACCTGTAGAAAACCAGCTACCGCAGAGCGCAATGAAACCCCCAGGGAAGAGGGAAGGAACTGACAGGTGCAGACAACGGCCAGGCCCAAGGGAACGGCCCTTTTGTCATGTAACACAACTAATCAGAAAACATAAGGGAGTACTCCTGCAGGATAGAACATCCAGTGGTGATCCCTGTACTCTGCCAAGACTGTGCCATGTACCTCTGTGAAAAGAAGACAAAGAAGCAGCAATAATAATGCGAGTACTTCATCAAGAAATGGGGTAACGCGGCTGTGCAGCATGCAGTAGTACTTTACAGGGTTGACAAAGAACAATCCTAGCATGCCAGCCAACAACTTGCCCACGGGGAGAGAGCAGTTGTCTGGTGTATAACAGGACTGCGAAGTCTTGTTAAATAGTGCGTCAGGCAATGAGGAAAAATCATTCCTAGTGCAGAGACAAGGAGAAGACTAGAGGGCCTGGTTCAGGAGGAACTGCACCTGGTGTCAGATCTGAACAGGCCAGCAATATACTGAAACTAACAAAGCAACTCTACTCCGCCCAGGAAGGGGGGAGACATATGGATACCAGGTATACCATGTATGCTAGAAGCAGAAAAGGATGATGAATACCGCATCAGCAGGAGAAACATCACTCCATGTGAATGGGGGGGGGGGGGGACATGATTACCTATCACAGATCAGAACCAGGGAAGGGATGGTACGCCCAGTAGCCGTATGAGCCGCAGATTGTACCAATAGGGCATAGCTACTGAAGATACTGCAAATATTCCACCTATAATAGGAGTAATGGAGCTGCATGGAGCTCATTATAATGAGTGTGGAACATAGCTACAGCATTGGAAATGCTACAGTATATGGAGGCTGTACAGGTACTCTACCAATAGAGGAGAATATGGCTGTGTAGTGCAGACTTAAAACCAGACAGGTGTAAAGGGTACAGAATCAGGAGATGGTACTGGAACTCCATTTAAGAGGGAAGCGATGCCTGCATGGTGCGCACTAGAACCAGAGAGGTGCAATGGCTACCACATTAGAAGATAGCCACTATACCTCGCCTGGTAAGGGAGAAATAGGGCTGCATGGTGCACAATAGAACCAGAGAGGTTTAACGGCTACAGCAAATCTGGAGATGGTACAGGTACTCTACCTCTAAAGGGAGCAATGTGGCAGCTTGGCGCACAGTACAAAGCATAAGTAATGGTTACAGCCTCTGGAGATGGAGCACCCGAGAACCAGACAAGTGTACTGACTACAGCATCTGGAGACGGTACAGGTACTCTACCTATGAAGGGAGCAATGGGGCTGCATGGCGTACACTAGACCCAGGCATAAGCAATGGTTACAGCCTGTGGAGATGGAGCACCAGAGAACCAGACAGGAGTACTGGCTACAGCATCTGGAGATGGTACAAGTACTCTACCTATGAATGGAGCAATGGGGCTGCTTAGTGCACACTAGACCCAGGCATAAGTAATAACTACAGCCTCTGGAGATAGATAGATGTGACAACCCGAGGTAGTCTGTGGGACCTAATAGAGTATGCCTCATCTGCGGAAAGGTCCCTGGGAGGACAGAGGTGGCCGCAAGTTTGGGCAGGCAATCGGTGCAGTGACTCTGCCATAGATTTGGAGAGTCGGACAGGATTCCCTATGGCATGGGAGAGGGAAGAGGCCCAGTCAGGAGAGACCGACACAGCAGTGGGTCAGGACGACATGAACGACACAGAATTAGGTCAGGGCGACATGAGAGGGCTGGGGGGGCTACCGCTCACAAACAGGGACAGGAAAACTGTGTAAGTGGTGTCTTTATGACCCATGCACGGACGTCACCAATGAGCAGACATTACTAGAGGTCAGTTACCTCATGGGGGAAGATTTATATACAACATAATACTAAACGGTCTATTCCCCTCAGAGCAGTCCGACTGCCAGAGAAACACAATCACTGGAGGGGACTCAGGAAAGCAGAGGGGGAGGCTGGGAAGGGAATTAAAATGCCAGCCAGAGGCTGTCTTACCAGACCCCAAGTGCTGTCTCCTGAAGAGGCGCTGCAGCAGCTGCAGAGGGGACCAGGAAGGTTGCAGGAGAGATGATAACAAGATGGAGGCATCTTCTTCTTCCAGGCAGAGGGAAGAGGCTCCGCCCCCACAACAGAAAAGCCCACGTCTGGCCAGGATAGGAAGGGAGGGAAGCCAGGAGGGGCCAATGAGGAAGCCCGAGAAACCAAGGAGGGGGCAGGACGAGCGCGGCCTAGCAGGCCCAGAAGCCAGAGCCTCGATTTATTAGGCGGCCGGGGCTAATCGCGGCAGGTGGGCGCGGCTCCTCTCCCTCCGTACAACAAAAAATAGGTGAGGAGGGAGAGGAGCGACGACCAGGGAGGGGAGACAAGAGACAAAGGAAGCAGCCGGGGCCCTTGGATAGGTGAGGAGAAAATGCGGCCTAGTCCTGGCAAAAGCCGGGGACTAAAGTAGCCGGAAGGGCCGGGGAGGGAGCCAGGAGGGCCGGGGAGAAGAGGGGGTAGAAGGCGCCCAGAACTCCGGCTAAGGTAAACCACCCCCAAGCCACAGAGGGAACTAACCTGGGGACCCCAAAGCCTTGGGGCAGGACAGGGACAGGGGAAGATACTCACCGCCAGACATTTTCGGGCGCCACAGGGTCACCCCATCGACAGACTCAACACGGGAACTGTGGGAATGCCGGCATGCCACTGCGGATGCAGTAATGGGGGACTGGCGATGGTACCTGAGTACACTCCCGCAGGAGGACAACTAAAGTGGAAATCCACGATGGAGCCCCATCCTGCAGCAGGCCGAGACCTGCAGATGAGAGAAAAAAAGAATAAAAATAAAACAATAAAAAAGCAGCAAGACCTGCGGAAAAAGAGCAGGTCATGTCTGCCTCCTACGGATACTAGACTAAAACTGAATAACCTAATGCTGTGGAGAGGGTATATCCAACCTGGGCGGAGCAAACCTTTTTGATGTCTAGTGCCTCCTAGTGGTAGCTAGGTATATACCCATGGTACTGTGTCCCCCAATGCCATTAACGAGTAAGGAGAATTTTCCTGCCGTTTACCTCCTGGACCAATCAAGATCCCAGAATTTTCCCGCATCAGAGCTGGACAGAACCAGAAAGGACCACTCGTGCCAAGCACAGTTGACCTCCAGATGACCAGTCCGGTAAGTTCCACTGAAACACAAGAAGGGGAAACACACAAAAGGGGGGGAGACACCACACCAGCCATATAGAAAAACATAGCCTCATGGACCGAACCATTAAAATTACACTTAAAATGACAGTGACTAGGCCACCATGTATCCCCCAAGCGATTTGCTATGGGGGGCCCTTGGCATTAGACTCAGTGTATTGTTGTACTGGAGGTGACACACGATTCTTTTAACTCAGTAACTAATCTGATGACTAACGATTAGTGTTGAGCAAACTTGCTTTTTAAGATCGGCGTCTAAAGTTTGAGTTATCGAAGAATCCCGTTATGGATTCTAAATTCCGTTATGGTCCGTGGTAGCGGAATCCATAACTAGAGTTGAGCGAACACCTGGATGTTCGGGTTCGAGAAGTTCGGCCGTACTTACCGGAAATGTTCGGGTTCGGGATCCGAACCCGACCTGAACTTCGCCCCGAACCCGAACCCCATTGAAGTCAATGGGGACCCGAACTTTTCGGCACTAAAAAGGCTGTAAAACAACCCAGGAAAGGGCTAGAGGGTTGCAAAAGGCAGCAAAATGTAGTTAAATCCCCTGCAAACAAATGTGGATAGGGAAATGAATAAAAATAAAATAAATAAAAATTAACCAATATCAATTGGAGAGAGGTCCCATAGCAGAGAATCTGGCTTCATGTCACCCACCACTGGAACAAGCCACTGTCAGATATTTATACCCCGGCAGCCAGACAGAGGAGAGAGGTCCCATAACAGAGATTCAGGCTTCATGTCAGCAGAGAATCAGTCTTCATGTCATAGCAGAGAATCAGGCTTCACGTCAGCCAACACTGGAACAGTCCATTGTCATATATTAAGGCCCCGGCACCCAGACAAAGGAGAGAGGTCCCATAGCAGAGATTCAGGCTTCATGTCATAGCAGAGAATCATGCTTCACGTCACCCAACACTGGGACGGGCCACTGTCAGATATTTTTAGGCCCCGGCACCCAGACAGAGGAGAGGTTCATTCAACTTTGGGTTGCCCCGCAATATAATGGTAAGATGAAAATAAAAATATGATTGAATGAGGAAGGGCCCTGGAGTACACTAATATATGGTTAAGGGGAGGTAGTTAATGTCTAATCTGCACAAGGGATGGACAGGTCCTGTGGGATCCATGCCTGGTTCATTTTTATGAACGTCAGATTGTCCACATTGGCTGTAGACAGGCGGCTACGTTTGTCTGTAATGACGCCCCCTGCCGTGCTGAATACACGTTCAGACAAAACGCTGGCCGCCGGGCATGCCAGCGCCTCCAAGGCATAAAAGGCTAGCTCTGGCCACGTGGACAATTTGGAGACCCAGAAGTTGAATGGGGCCGAACCATCAGTCAGTACGTGGAGGGGTGTGCACAGGTACTGTTCCACCATGTTAGTGAAATGTTGCCTCCTGCTAACACGTTGCGTATCAGGTGGTGGTGCAGTTAGCTGTGGCGTGTTGACAAAACTTTTCCACATCTCTGCCATGCTAACCCTGCCCTCAGAGGAGCTGGTCGTGACACAGCTGCATTGGCGACCTCTTGCTCCTCCTCTGCCTTGGCCTTGGGCTTCCACTTGTTCCCCTGTGACATTTGGGAATGCTCTCAGTAGCGCGTCTACCAATGTGCGCTTGTACTTGCACATCTTTCTATCACGCTCCAGTGCAGGAAGTAGGGTGGGCACATTGTCTTTGTACCGGGGATCCAGCAGGGTGGCAACCCAGTAGTCACACGTTAAAATGTGGGCAACTCTGCTGTCGTTGCGCAGGCACTGCAGCATGTAGTCGCTCATGTGTGCCAGGCTGCCCAGAGGTAAGGACAAGCTGTCCTCTGTGGGAGGCGTATCGTCATCGTCCTGTGTTTCCCCCCAGCCACGCACCAGTGATGGGCCCGAGCTTCATCCTCATCCTCCTCCACCTCCTCCTCTTCCTCGTCCTTCTCGTCCTCCAGTAGAGGGCCCTGGCTGGCCACATTTGTACCTGGCCTCTGCTGTTGCAAAAAATCTCCCTCTGAGTCACTTCTAAGAGACTGGCCTGAAAGTGCTAAAAATGACCCCTCTTCCTCCTCCTCCTCCTCCTGGGCCACCTCCTCTTCCATCATCGCCCTAAGTGTTTTCTCAAGGAGACATAGAAGTGGTATTGTAACGCTGATAACGGCGTCATCGCCACTGGCCATGTTGGTGGAGTACTCGAAACAGCGCAACAGGGCACACAGGTCTCGCATGGAGGCCCAGTCATTGGTGGTGAAGTGGTGCTGTTCCGCAGTGCGACTGACCCGTGCGTGCTGCAGCTGAAACTCCACTATGGCCTGCTGCTGCTCGCACAGTCTGTCCAGCATGTGCAAGGTGGAGTTCCACCCGGTGGGTACGTCGCATATGATGCGGTGAGCGGGAAGGCCGAAATTATGCTGTAGCGCAGACAGGCGAGCAGCGGCAGGATGTGAACGCCGGAAGCGCAATCAGACGGCCCGCACTTTATGCAGCAGCTCTGACATGTTGGGGTAGTTGTGAATGAACTTCTGCACCACCAAATTCAGCACATGCGCCAGGCAAGGGATGTGCGTCAAACCGGCTAGTCCCAGAGCTGCAACGAGTTTTCGCCCATTATCGCACACCACCAGGCCAGGCTTGAGGCTCACCGGCAGCAACCACTCGTCGGTCTGTTGTTCTATACCCCGCCACAACTCCTGTGCGGTGTGGGGCCTGTCCCCCAAACATATGAGTTTCAGAATGGCCTGCTGACGTTTACCCCGGGCTGTGCTGAAGTTGGTGGTGAAGGTGTGTGGCTGACTGGATGAGCAGGTGGAAGAAGAGGAGGAGGAAGCCGAGTAGGAGGAGGAGGCAACAGGAGGCAAAGAATGTTGCCCTGCGATCCTTGGCGGCAGAAGGACGTGCGCCAAACAGCTCTCCGCCTGGGGCCCAGCCGCCACTACATTTACCCAGTGTGCAGTTAGGGAGATATAGCGTCCCTGGCCGTGCTTACTGGTCCACGTATCTGTGGTTAGGTGGACCTTGCCACAGATGGCGTTGCGCAGTGCACACTTGATTTTATCGGATACTTGGTTGTGCAGGGAAGGCACGGCTCTCTAGGAGAAATAGGGGCGGCTGGGAACAACATACTGTGGGACAGCAAGCGACATGAGCTGTTTGAAGCTGTCTGTGTCCACCAGCCTGAATGACAGCATTTCATAGGCCAGTAGTTTAGAAATGCTGGCATTCAGGGCCAGGGATCGAATTTATGGCTAGGTGGGAATTTACGCTTTCTCTCAAATGTTTGTGAGATGGAGAGCTGAACGCTGCTGTGTGACATGGTTGAGATGCTTGGTGACGGAGGTGGTGGTGTTGGTGGTACATCCCCTGTTTGCTGGGCGGCAGGTGCCCACGTTCCTCCAGAGGCGGAGGAAGAGGCCGAGGCGGCAGCAGCAGATGAGGCCGAGGCGGCAGCAGCAGAAGAGGTAGCAGGGGGAGCCTGAGTGAGTTCCTTGTTTTTAAGGTGTGTACTCCACTGCAGTTCATGCTTTGCATGCAGGTGCCTGGTCATACAGGTTGTGCTAAGGTTCAGAACGTTAATGCCTCGCTTCAGGCTCTGATGGCACAGCGTGCAAACCACTCAGGTCTTGTCGTCAGCACATTGTTTGAAGATGTGCCATGCCAGGGAACTCCATGAAGCTGCCTTTGGGGTGCTCGGTCCCAGATGGCGGCGGTCAGTAGCAGGCGGAGTCTCTTGGCGGCGGGTGTTCTGCTTTTGCCCACTGCTCCCTCTTTTGCTACGCTGTTGGCTCGGTCTCACCACTGCCTCTTCCTCCGAACTGTGAAAGTCAGTGGCACGACCTTCATTCCATGTGGGGTCTAGGACATCATCGTCCCCTGCATCGTCTTCCTCCCTGACCTCCTGTTCAGTCTGCACACTGCAGAAAGACGCAGCAGTTGGCACCTGTGTTTCGTCATCATCAGAGACATGCTGAGGTGGTATTCCCATGTCCTCATCATCAGGAAACATAAGTGGTTGTGCGTCAGTGCATTCTATGTCTTCCACCGCTGGGGAAGGGCTAGGTGGATGCCCTTGGGAAGCCCTGCCAGCAGAGTCTTCAAACAGCATAAGAGACTGCTGCATAACTTGAGGCTCAGACAGTTTCCCTGATATGTATGGGGGTGATGTGACAGACTGATGGGCTTGGTTTTCAGGCGCCATCTGTGCGCTTTCTGCAGAAGACTGGGTGGGAGATAATGTGAACGTGCTGGATCCACTGTCGGCCACCCAATTGACTAATGCCTGTACCTGCTCAAGCCTTACCATCCTTAGAACGGCATTGGGCCCCACCAAATATCGCTGTACATTCTGGCGGCTACTGGGACCTGAGGGAGTTGGTTCACTACGACATGTGGCTGTGGCAGAACGGCTACGTCCTCTCCCAGCACCAGAGGGTCCACTAACAGCACCACGACCATGTCTGCGTCCGCGTCCCTTACTAGATGTTTTCCTCATTGTTACTGTTCACCACAATAAGAAAAACATTATTTGGCCCAATGTATTGAATTCAAATTCAGGCCTTTTTTTACAGACACTTAACACTATCTGGCTATCTATTTAGGTACCGTATTACACTAATACAGGCACAGCAGTAACGACAGATTTAGCTGAATATAAATTGTAGGCCTAGTATTTAGGCCCTGGGTGACAGGTATACGTTTACGGACAGAATTAGACTTGGAAATGCACGGTAGCGTGTGTGTGAAGTTATTGAGAAAGACCCTATCCGCACCTTCAATCTAATATACCCTTTTATGGATAGATTTAAAGTAGGCCTGATACAGCAGAAACCACTGATTTAGGGAATTGCTAAGTTGGGAATTGTATTTCAACCCAGAACAAAAACTGTGCTTTGGCGGACACTAAATGAATTGACCAGCCTCAGCAATAAACACATATTTAGCTGAATATAAATTTGAGGCCTATTATTTAGGCGCTGGGTGACAGGTATAGGTTTACGGACAGAATTAGACTTGGAAATGCACGGTAGCGTGTGTGAAGTTATTGAGAATGACCCTATCCGCACCTTCCATCTAATATACCCTTTTATGGATAGATTTAAAGTAGGCCTGATACAGCAGAAACCACTAATTTAGGGAATTGCAAAGTTGGGAATTGTATTTCAACCCAGAACAAAAACTGTGCTTTGGCGGACACTAAATTAATAGACCAGCCTCAGCAATAAACACAGATTTAGCTGAATATAAATTTGAGGCCTATTATTTAAGCGCTGGGTGACAGGTATAGGTTTACGGACAGAATTTGACTTGGAAATGCACGGTAGCGTGTGTGTGAAGTTATTGAGAATGACCCTATCCGCACCTTCAATCTAATATACCCTTTTATGGATAGATTTAAAGTAGGCCTGATACAGCAGAAACCACTAATTTAGAGAATTGCTAAGTTGGGAATTGTATTTCAACCCAGAACAAAAACTGTGCTTTGGCGGACACTAAGTGAATTGACCAGCCTCAGCAATAAACACAGATTTAGCTGAATATAAATTTGAGGCCTATTATTTAGGCGCTGGGTGACAGGTATACGTTTACGGACAGAATTAGACTTGGAAATGCACGGTAGCGTGTGAAGTTATTGAGGATGACACTATCCGCACCTTTAATCTAATATACCCTTTTATGGATAGATTTAAACTTGGCCTGATACAGCAAAAACACTGATTTAGGGAATTGCAAAGTTGGGAATTGTATTTCAACCCAGAACAAAAATATATCCTTTGCCAGACAGCAGACAGTATTTCAATTGGCTGGCCATAGCTGAAACACCAGATTTAGGGTACTGCTATTTTGGCAATTGTATTTCACCCCTTAATAAAATAGCAAGCACAGCCAAGCCCCTGATGTAGGATATAGCAAAACAAATGACCACACTATTGATGGTTAAATGGACTTGGTGGCAGCTTGTGCTGGCGCACCACAAGACACAAAATGGCTGCCGATCACCCCAGAAAAAAGTGACTGAAAAACGCTCTGGGCAGCCTAAAAACAGTGAGCAATTAAATAGCAGCAGTTCAATGATCCACAGCTGTAGATCGATCACTGAATTAAGTCTTTTGGAGGAGTTAATCACTGCCTAATCTCACCCTAACGTCGCAGCTGCAACCTCTCCCTACACTGATCAGAGCAGAGTGACGTGCGGCGCTACATGACTCCAGCTTAAATAGAGGCTGGGTCACATGCTGCACTGGCCAATCACAGCCATGCCAATAGTAGGCATGGCTGTGATGGCCTCTTGGGGCAAGTAGTATGACGCTTGTTGATTGGCTGCTTTGCAGCCTTTCAAAAAGCGCCAAGAAAGCGACGAACACCGAACCCGGACTTTTACGAAAATGTTCGGCTCATCCCTATCCATAACGTGATTATTCGATAACCCGAACTTTGGATGCAGAACTTAAAACACAAGTTCGCTCAACACTACTCACGATTCTTTAACTCAAAGAATCAAATGAGTCTACTCACTAAGGGCTCTTTCACACTTGCGTTCTTTTTTTCCGGCATAGAGTTCCGTCGTTGGGGCTCTATGCCGGAAGAATGCTGATCAGTTTTATCCTAATGCATTCTGAATGGAGAGAAATCCATTCAGGATGCATCAGGATGTCTTCAGTTCCGGACCGGAACGTTTTTTGGCCGGAGAAAATACCGCAGCATGCTGCGCTTTTTGCTCCGGCCAAAAATCCTGAACACTTGGTGCAAGGCCGGATCCGGAATTAATGCCCATTGAAAGGCATTAATCCGGATCCGGCCTTAAGCTAAACGTCGTTTCGGCGCATTGCCGGATCCGACGTTTAGCTTTTTCTGAATGGTTACCATGGCTGCTGGGATGCTAAAGTCCTGGCAGCCATGGTAAAGTGTAGTGGGGAGCGGGGGAGCAGTATACTTACCCTCCGTGCGGCTCCCGGGGCGCTCCAGAGTGACGTCAGGGCGCCCCGCGCGCATGGATGACGTGATCACATGGCACGTCATCCATGCGCATGGGGCGCTCTGACGTCATTCTGGAGCGCCCCGGGAGCCGTGCGGACTGTAAGTATACCGCTCCCCCGCTCCCCACTACACTTTACCATGGCTGCCAGGACTTTAATAGCGTCCTGGCTGCCATAGTAACACTGAACGCATTTTGAAGACGGATCCGTCTTCAAATGCTTTCAGTTTACTTGCGTTTTTCCGGATCCGGCGTGTTATTCCGGCAAGTGGAGTACACGTCGGATCCGGACAATGCTAGTGTGAAAGAGCCCTAAGTAGAATCACTTGATTATTTTAATTAGTAGACTTATTAGATTCTTAGACTCAGTGTACTGTGTATTACTCAGTGCTTGCTTCACAGATCTGATTGGTTGCGGGGGTGAGTTGGCAGAAATTTGGCTTTCACACACGTGTTACACAAGACCTGCTAGAGTCTCTGCTACGCCACACTCTGCTGCTTCAAACGGATTAGGTCAGTCAGATGAATAGACTCATCCAGTTCAGTGAAAAGAAACAATTCAAAAGAACAATTCGTTCATGAACTGGACATCTCTAGCGGGAAGAGCTGGCAGGCAATGAGTAGAAGACCTTTAAATCAGGGGAGGAGAGCAGGCCGCCGCAGGAGATAGGAAGACCCAATATCAGCTGCCTCCCTCTTATCTCCAGTCCCTAGACAGAGGTCATCGTCCTAACTGACGTTCCCGACATGGACTTCCAGGTAAGAAAACTTTCCCGCAAGTGGTCCCACTGAGAAGCAGTGATCTGTGATTCCCCTGCTGCCGTAAATAGTGCCGGGCATGCTGGGAGTTGTAGTTTCAGTGTATCTGGGGAGCCTTAAAAGGATCACACAATAAAATTATAAGTGGCAGGTATTCAGGCAACTTTATGCAAGTCCCATAGTCCATTGTAGTACCTAAGCTGGGGAGGCTCAGGGCAGTAGTCTTGAGGCTGCTCTCCATTGTCTTTGTTTTATTGTTAGTAACAGTATTCGGAGCCTTATTAAACTCTGTAGAAGTGATACCTGTGACCTCAGTATACTGGCATAAGGCTCAGTTCATATAGCTCCATCACGTGACGGATTAGGTCCCAATGCGTTAAGTGAGACTTGCACCATTTTGCAAACAAGTTTAGCCCCCCTGATGCACCCCTAGAGTAGAAACTCCAAAAAAGCGACCCAATTTTAGAAACTACACCCCTCAAGGTATTCAAAACTGATTTTATAAACTTTGTTAACCCTTTAGGTGTTCCACAAGAATTAATGGAAAATAGAGATAAAATGTAAAAATTTCAAATTTTTGGCAGATTTTCCATTTTTATATTTTTTTTCCAGTTACAAAGCAAGGGTTAACAGCCAAACAAAACTCAATATTTATGGCTTTGATTCTGTAGTTTACAGATACACCCCATATGTGGTCGTAAACTGCTGTACGGGCACACGACAGGGCGCAGAAGGAAAGGAATGCCATACGGTTTTTGGAAGGCAGATTTTGCTGGACTGGTTTTTTGACACCATGTCCCATTTGAAGCCCCCCTGATGCACCCCTCAAGGTATTCATAACTGATTTTATTAACTTTGTTAACCCTTTAGGTGTTCCACAAGAATTAATGGAAAATAGAGATAACATTTCCAAATTTCACTTTTTTGGCAGATTTTCCATTTTAATATTTTTTTTCCAGTTACAAAGTAAGGGTTAACAGCCCCCCCAAAAAATCTATATTTATGGCTCTGATTCTGTAGTTTACAGAAACACCCCATATGTGGTCGTAAACTGCTGTACGGTTTTTGGAAGGCAGATTTTGCTGGACTGGTTTTTTGACACCAATGTCCCATTTGAAGCCCCCCTGATGCACCCCTAGAGTAGAAACTCCCAAAAAGTGACCCCATTTTGGAAACTACGTTTGGTACTATTTTAGGGTACATATGACTTTGGGTTGCTCTATATTACACTTTTTGTGAGGCAAGGTAACAAGAAATAGCTGTTTTGGCACCGTTTGAAATTTTTGTTATTTATAACATTCATCTGACAGTTTAGATCATGTGGTATTTTTATAGAGCAGGTTGTCACGGACGCGACAATACCAAATATGACTTTATGGTTGTTTGTTTCAGTTTTACATAACAAAGTATTATTATTTTTTGTTTATGATTCTTTAGTGTCTCCACATTCTGAAAGCCATAGTTTTATTTATTTTTTGGGCGACTGTCTTGTGTAGGGCCTCATTTTTTTGGGGAGGAGATGACGGTTTGATTAGCACTATTTTGGGGTGCGTATGACTTTTTGATCGCTTGCTATTGCACTTTTTGTGATGTAAGGTGACAAAAAATTGTCTTTTTTCACACTGTTTTTTTTTTACGATGTTCACCTAAGGGGTTAGGTCATGTGATATTTTTATAGAGCATATTATATACGGATGCAGCAATACCTAATATGTATACTTTTTAAATTTACTTAAGTTTTACACAATAACAGCTTTTTTTAAACAAAAAAAATTATGTTTTAGTGTCTTCATATTCTGAGCCATAGTTTTTTTGGGGAGGCGATTGTCTTAGGTAGGGGCTCATTTTTTGCGGGATAAGGTGACGGTTAGATTTGTACTATTTTAGTGGGCATACGCCTTTTTGATTGCATGCTGTTGTACTTTTAGTGATGCAAGGTGACAAAAAATTGTTTATTTAGCAGTTTTTATTTTTATTTTTTTACGGTGTTCATCTGAGGGGTTAGGTCATGTCATATGTTTATAGTATATGTCTAGTTATTTTTTACCAATTTTTTTACTTTATTTGGGGGAAATAATTATTTATTTTTACTTAAAACTTTTGGGGAAAACTTTATTTTTTACACTTTTTTTCACTTAATTTTTTTGTCCCACTTTTGTCCCACTTTTGGGGGTCTGATCCCCTTTACAATGCATTCCAATACTTCTGTATTGGAATGCATTGGCTGTATGAGTAATACAGTGTGTATTACTCATACAGCTTCCTGCCTGTAAGATCCAGGGGGCTGGATCGCTTCACCGGAAGGCAGCGCCGATGTCTAACATGTATCTAACATGCATCGCGCTGCCTTCCATGCCATCGGGTCCCCATTACAGCAGCACGGGGACCCGATGGCACCACCGACCCGTAAACGCTGCAAACCGCGCATTGTCCCAGGGTGCCTGCTGAATGATTTCAGCAGACACCCAGTTCCGGTCACCGCCCGCCGCGCGGCGGTGATCATAACTACACATGATGTACCGGTACGTCATGTGTCCTTAACTACCGGGACATCATGAATCATGTGAATTCTAATAAAATAAAATAGTAAAAGATAAATAAAAAAATAAATAAAAATAAAAAAAGATTATATACAATGCCTTGCAAAGTATTCACCCCCTTGACTTTTTTTAGTGTTTTGTTACATTACAACCTAAGTTCAATGTATTGTTAATCTGAATTTTATGTGATGGATCAGAACACAATAGTCTAAGTTGGTGAAGTAAAATGAGAAAAATATATAAATAAAACTATTGTTTATTAATAGAAACAGAAAATTGGCATGTGCGTATGTATTCACCCCCTTTGTTAGGAAGCCCATAAAAAGCTCTGGTGGAACCAATTACCTTCAGAAGTCACATAATTAATGAAATGATGTCCACCTGTGTGAAATCTAAGAGTCACATGATCTGTCATTACATATACATACCTTTTTTGAAAGGCCTGCAACACCTAAGCAAGAGGCACCACTAATGCAACACTGCCATGAAGACCAAGGAACTCTCCAAACAAGTATGGGACAATGTTGTTGAAAAGTACAAGTCAGGGTTAGGTTATAAAAAAATATCCAAATCTTTGATGATCCCCAGGAGCACCATCAAATCTATCATAACCAAATGGAAAGAACATGGCACAACAGCAAACCTGCCAAGAGACAGCCGCCCACCAAAACTCACAGATCGGGCAAGGAGGGCATTAATCAGAGAGGCAGCACAGAGTCCTAAGGTAACCCTGGAGGAGCTGCAGAGTTCCACAGCAAAGACTGGAGTATCTGTACATAGGACGACAATGAGCCATACGGTCCATAGAGTTGGGCTTTATGGCAGAGTGGCCAGAAGAAAGCCATTACTTTCAGCAAAAAACAAAAAGGCATGTTGTGAGTTTGTGAAAAGGCATGTGGGAGATTCCTAAAATGTATGGACTAAAATTTAACTCTTCAAAGAAAACTCCATGTCTGGATCAAACCCAACACAACACCACACCCAAAGAACAACATCTCCACAGTGAAACATGGTGGTTGCAACATCATGCCATGGGGATGTTTTTCAGCAGCCGAGACTGAGAAACTGGTCAGAGTTGAGGCAAAGATGGATGGTGCTAAATACAGGGATATTCTTGAGCAAAACCTGTACCACTCTGTGAGTGATTTGAGGCTAGGACGGAGGTTCACCTTCCAGCAGTACAATGACTCCACACACACTGCTAAAGCAACACTTGAGTGGTTTAAGTGGAAACATGTAAATGTGTTGAAATGGCCTAGTCAAAGCCCAGATCTCAATCCAATTGAAAATCTGTGGTCAGACTTAAAGATTGCTGTTCACAAGTGCAAACCATCCAACTTAAAGGAGCTGGAGCAGTTTTGCAAGGAGGAATGGGCAAAAATCCCAGTAGTAAGATGTGGCAAGCTCATAGAGACTTATCCAAAGCGACTTGGAGCTGTGAATGCCGCAAAAGTGGCGGCCATGTGTGGTCCGCAAATTGCGAAATGAACATGTGCCGGTATCCATGTTTTGCGGATCGGCAATTTGCATGCCGCCAAACATTACGGTTGTGTGAATGGAGCCTAATGCTGCACACGGAAACAGCATTACAAACAAAAGGGGTCAATTACTATGCTGAAATACTCCTAAATTAGGTGTATTTCAGGTGAAGATAGTGGCAGAACGTCAAGTTCAGGGCTTTATTAAGACCGGCATAACCGTGCCCCAAAGTTTTTTAACGAGTCGACTTCGGATCTATTATCCAAAGCTCGATTTGCTCAACCCTACCCAGCGACCCCATGATTGGATATTTTCAGCTGCCACAGCACCAGGTACTCTTTAAGCAACCTCATTCTCATTATATGTGGAGTAACCAAACAGGTTTTTTGGCTCTACATCTGGTCTGGTAAGCAGATTGTTGCCTCATATATTTTAATTTTGCTGTTGGTATAATAATTGCATTATTAGAGTACCATGATGATGACATGTCATTGCAAAATGGAGGCGGTGATGGCGACGGTCTCATTGACACACATTCATCACATTACTGTCCTTTAATAATTCATTCTGA
The DNA here is from genome assembly GCF_014858855.1 of Bufo gargarizans. Taxonomy (NCBI): domain Eukaryota; kingdom Metazoa; phylum Chordata; class Amphibia; order Anura; family Bufonidae; genus Bufo; species Bufo gargarizans. The sequence goes on along the minus strand of NC_058087.1, from coordinate 122,527,770 downwards.
ACTGGTCCTGAGGCTTAGTAATCCACCAGCACAGTAGTCAATAGGCCTCCTGTATGAAAAGTCTACAAACCCTCACGTGGCTTTGTTATTTGGTCTACACATCATCTCTACCATGGTTCCTATAATCACCGGATGCTACTACCAGCTGACCTCTTTACAGATGGGTATCACTTAGGATACGACCACGCGATCATGTCATGGTTGTAATGTCGGCCATGCTAAGTTCAAGGACCTCAGACTTCACTGTTCAGTGGGTCTGTACAATTAATGACCTTGCGGCACCTTCAATACCTCGCGGCCATTAACAATGCAGATCCACTAAACGGTGTGGTCTTTGTTCATTTAATTAGAGCCCGCTGTAGCCCTTTCGGGTGTGGTCATACCCTGATACAAAGAGATACTCTTCTGAGTGGTGATACCCTAACATATTCATAGTCTTGTTAATGGGTCTATATCTAGCTTCTGTGCGTGGTCTAGATTGTCATCATTACTATACTTTCTAAGCAATTGACTTTTATTGCACCAGCACTGGTGTTTGTATATTGTTTGGGTGCATCTCCCCTTCTATATATCTTCAATACTCCCTACTTTAGCCCCTGAAGAACATCATATATGAGGTTGTCAAGTGGAGCATGATAATTTTATATGCAGGCCTATCCTAGTCATGTGGAGCCCAGTCAATATATATATATATATATATATATATAGTACTGTAACGAGACAGTGAGCCCCCATGATCGTGGGAGTCTGACACCCGCACCCCGCCGATCAGCTATTTTAGAAGGCACTGGCGCTCCTTTGAGTGCCGCGGTCTTCTTGTTTACCAGACACAGCACTGTACATTGTATAGTGGCTATGCTTGGTATTGTGCTCAGCCCCATTCACTTTGATGAGTCTGAGCTGCGTCTAGGCCATGTAAACGATAAACGTGTCATCATTGGTGTATAGGGAAAATGGGAGAAGGCTGTGGCGCTGTCGCAGGAGCGTTGGTGCTTTTTCAAACAGCTGATTGGTAGGGGTCCCGGGAGTCAGATCCCCCACGATCAAAAACTGATGACCTATCAGGAGGATAGGTCATCAGTTCTAAAGTCTCAGGAAACCTTTTTAACTATAAGTAACTGTATATTGAGCCCTAAGGTGAGATGCAGAGCACCAGAATTATATATACAGACCTATAGTGACGTATGGAGCACTATTATTACACATACATAGTAGTGCATAGCACCCTTTATACAATGGGGGGAATGCTGTTCTGTCATGTTATCGGGCAGAGCTTGTGCGTAGACTGTACCTGTTATTACAATTGTATATATAAGGATGAGGAACAATACTAATAATGCCATATGGTGTAATGGCCCTTCAGCGTTATGAACGCCCAGAATGCTTAGTGTATCAGGGGCTACCTGATGAAGTCCTAACATGACTGGCCCACTGGGAGTTCTCCCTCTTGGGGTACAGCCACACTGTCAGTTTTTTTGCGTACAGTTTTGGAAGCCACATCTCTGTAATGTCCTCCATGATCCTACTTGCTGTAGACATTCACTATGCACAAAGGATGCTATACACTTTAATAGGAAGGAGACGTTCCATGGAAGTGAATAGGATGGCTTCTTGTAATTACACTTGCTCGCCACTGCGATGTCGACGGCGAGCAGGTAAACAATGAATGGAAGGAAGCACTCACACAAGCTCGGCTTTCTCTTAAAACAGCTCATCGGCGGGGGTGCCAGGTGTCAGACCCCTGCCGATGTGATATTGATAACCTATCCTGAGGATAGGTCATCAATATTAAAATCACAGAAACCCCTTTAAGACTTCCTGCACACCACTGTATCCATTTTGCTGTTTGCAAAAATATGGATGCGGTCCGTGTGCGTTCCACAATTTTCACGGGAGCCAAAGGCTATTTTTATCTGTTATTTATTAGACAATAATAGGACAAGTTCTTTAATTTGTGGCCCAGCCGTATGGATGCAGACAGCACACGGATGACCTGATCTGCTGTTTTTGCGGACCCATAGAAGTGAGTGAAAAATTTGTGATTCTTTTAGGCCAGTGGAAAGAGTCTATGGTGTACCAATATGCCTTAGACTTTTCCTGCAGCGCACTGAATATAGGCAGGCTATTATAGCTATATGATAAAGTACATGGAAGATATACTATATTGGACTGTAGTATTCAGGTTAACTTGCCATCTTGGCACTTTGCGATAAATAAGTGGGTTTTGGGAAGCAGTTTGGACATTCGGTCTGTAAAAGGTTCGCCATCACAGTTTTAGGCCCTGTTAAGACTGCATGATTTTGGGCCAATTATCGGAAACAAGTATTTATACAAGCACTTGATCATGAGAATTGGCGCGTATAATCGTGCATCCGATCCGCCAAGCTCGTTCATTGGCAGATGAGCATCTTTCATCAGGATGAAAGATGCCTAATTATCGGCAGCGCATCCCTATATAATGCATAGAAGTGAATGAGGGTGGAATGACAGCAGTAGCAACCACTCTTCTCACACTGAGTTTACATCGGCCTATGTAAGACACCTGCAATGTCCGAACATTGAACAGTGTAATGGGTCCTTTAGGATCAGTGGCCAATTTGCCCCTCGTCATAATCATGATATGTTGAAATGTTTACCAAATTATGGCAGACATCTGGGTAGCTCAGGTTTGTCTTTAGGTGTGCAATAACTGATGCCGTAGAGCAGTGAGGGGCAGTCTAAGTACCATTCAGAGTAGCTTCACAAATATATCTGTTGATGCGGTCAAAGGTGTTCCTCTGTTCTTTTATGCCGCCATAAGCTTTGTGACAGAATTCCATAAAGATAAGATATCTGAAAGTTGCTTCTTCTGAAACTCTGTGTAAAGGTGCTGATAAAATATGGACATTTGTGATACTAATCGGCATTGCTAAGTACATATCAGGTCGTTTTTAGCATTGAGCGAGCATGCTTGGCCGAACAGCAGCTTGGCTCAAGCATTGCTATGCTCAGCTGAACAGCAGCTCGGCTCGAGCATTGCTATGCTCAGCACATCGCAGTGTTTGGCCGAATACTGTGTATGCTTGAGCACAATTGAACACAATGAAAATCAATGAGAGACCCGAGCATTAAACCTGGCACCCTCTGCTCCGAAGAAGAGAGGGTTTCTGGTTCGCATAAAAAGGTTAGAAATTGATGGAAACACCTCTGATATGGTTTGAAAACAGCATGGGGAGGACATCTGGATGCATCTTGGACTCCTATTACCTATGACATACAATAGACAACCACACAAAGGCTATATGCCAAAAGCTGGGTATGTGCAAGCCAACAATCTAACAATGAGACAGATACAATCAGCACACCTTATAATGGCAGCCTTGTGCACTACGAGACATTCAAAACCAACTCTCATCTGACTGAGAGCCAGTAAGCCTCAAAGTTGCTTCATATCTGTTGGATGGCTTGGGTGGACCTGCACACCTAGATCATTATCATTAGGGTGACAAAAACAGATATGAAGCAACTTTGAGGCTTACTGGCTCTCAGTCAGATGAAAGCTGGTTTTGAATGTCTCATAGTGCACAAGGCTGCCATTGTAAGGTGTACTGACTGTATCTGTCTCATGGATAGATTGTTGGCTTGCACATACCTGGCTTTTGGCATATGGCCTTTATGTGGTTGTCTATCGTATGTAATAGGTAATAGGAGTCCAAGATGCATCCAGATGTCCTCCCCATTCTGTTTCCAAACTATTTTGGTGGTGTTTCTATCAATTTCTAACCTTTTTCTGTAAACCAGACACCCTCTCCTTTTCAGAGCAGGGGGTGCCTGGTTTAATGCTTGGGTTCTCCCATTGACTTCAATTGTGCTCAGTAGAGCACCCGAGCACTTTGTTGCTCGATCAACACTAGTAGTTTTGTCAAAAGTTTTTATTCAGTGAATTCATGTAGCGAGCAAATCCTTATTTATCATGCCTTCACTTCAGAAATTGCCAATTGGGGCTTTTGCGGCTTTTTGGGCTCACTTGCACAAAATGTTTGTGATTTTTTGTCACGAGGGTGTCAAGAGCCACGTCTGACTCCGTTATACCCGGGGTCAGGAAGTCGCAGCGGGTGGCTGCGCGCTCTATGTCTAAAGATCACGCTGTTTCTTAATGATAGTTTTCTGTGTTTGCCTTACTATCCTTTTTGTCTCACTCAGGGATCCGTAGCTTCTCCTCCTCAGCTGTTTCTTGTCTGTCACTCCCAATCTCCTTATATTCTCCTCTCTCCTATGTTGTCTGTATTGTCTGTCCTCCCCTTGGTGTTTTCCTTTAGAGTTAGTGGTGCGGACTAGTGTTCCCACCGCCCTATTCACTATCTAGGGCTCATCTTAGGGAAAGCCAGGGTTTTAGGCATGCGATCGGCGTACGGGTGAGGAACCCGTCTAGGGACGTCAGGGCAGTCAGGTGCCAGCCTCAAGGTGAGATAGGGGTCACCACCTTTCCCTCTCCCTTGGACAGTGTCTTCCCTTTTCCCTCCCTTTGTGTCACGTATGTGATAGACACGCCGGTCGTGATATTTTTGCCTTTTTACACCATTCAGTCCACTTTTGAAATATAGGTTTGAAAGTGGGAATGTTTATCTTTGTTAATGAGTCTGAAACTAGACTTATCACTGAAACTTAAAAAAAAAAGAGTTGCAATCTCATTCCAGTAGTAGGGTGGAGTAGGAAAAGCAGAGGAACTTTTCTTGACAAAAGTGTTAAGTTTAAAGAAGTTGTGCAAGCATTTTATATTGATGACTAGGGTTGAGCGAACCCGAACCGTAAATTTTGGGTTCGTACCGAACTTAGGATTTTTGGACCACGGACCTGAAAAAGTTCTGGTTCGGGTTCGGTGTTCGGCGATTTCTTAGTGCTTAGCCAATCAACAAGCATTTAACTGTGTGACCTTAGAAGCCATCACAACTATGCCTACTAATGGCATGGCTGTGATTGGCCAGTGCAGCATGTGGCCCAGCCTCTATATAAGCTGGAGTCACGTAGCGCTGCATGTCACTCTACTGTTACAAGTGTAGGGAGAAGATGCTGCTAGTGCTTTCAGGGAGAGAATAGGACAGAATCTGTGATCAGAACTCCAATTTAACTCAGCGATCTACATAGATTTAGTTGTGTGGGTGCAGTGCACAATCTTTTTACCCTGCCCTGAGCCCAGTGAAAGAAAAAAAATACTTTTATCCGTCTGCTAGTTAGGTGGGCGGCGACGGCCATTTTATAAAAGCTCAGTGCACCAGCACTGCATCTGAGCTTTTGTGACATTCAAATCCAAGCTTGAAATACTGCACTAATAATCTGGTTTTGAAAAAACACCCTTTTTTTTGGCAATATACGACATCTGGTCCATTTGAAGGATTAGTCAGTGTGCAATTTAAGCTAGAAATACACCCATCATTTTCTGGGTTTTTACAAACACCCTTATTTTGCAAAATACACAATTCTATAGCCCTTGATGCATCTGCACGTGTGAAATTCAAGCGTTATATACAGCTTTCATATTCTGTTAGTAAAAAAAAACACTTTTTTGGCAATATCCAACAGCTGGTTCCTTTGCAGGATTAGTCAGTGTGCAATTTAAGTTAGAAATACAGCCATCATTTTCTGGGTTTTTAAAAACACCCTTTTTGTGCAAAATACACTATTTTACAGCTCTAGCTGCATCGGCACGTGTGAAATTCTATTGTTATATACAGCTTTCATATTGTGTTATAAAAAAAACTTAATTTTTTATAATTTTCTGGCTTTGAAAAAACACAAATTTTTGGCAATATCCAACATATTGTGCCTTTGCAAGATTATTCAGTGTGCAATTTAAGCTAGAAATACAGCCATAATTTTCTTGTTTTTTAAAAACACCCTTTTTTTTAGCAAAATACACTATTTTACAGCTCTAGCTGCATCAGCACGTGTGAAATTCAAGGGTTATATACTGCTGTCATATGCAGTTATTAAACAAACACCCGTTTTGGGCTTTTGTTTGTTTTTGTCATTGTGAGATACACCCTTTAGATACTGTGGTTCTATTCAATAATTTGAAAAACAGCCATTTTGGCAAAAAACTTTAATTGCGGCCTAGTCTGGACGTGTAAGATACACCCTTTAGATACTGTGGTTATATTCTTCTATTAACAAAACACCCTTTTTGGGCAAATTGCACCATTTTTTTCCCCTTGCTGCATCTGAACGTGTGAAATTCAAGGTTTATATACTGCTGTCATATTCTGTTATTAAATAAACACCCATTTTGGGCCCAAAACTTAATTTTGCATCTTTTTCTGCATATGTCATTGTGAGATACACCCTTTAGATACTGTGGTTCTTTTCAGTTATTTGCAAAACAGCCATTTTGGGCAAAAAACGTAAATTCCGGCCATCTGGATCAGGACGTGTGAGATACACCCTTTAGATACTGTGATTCTATTCAGTTATTTGAAAAACAGCCATTTTGTGCACAAAACTTTAATTGCGGCCTAGTCTGGATCAGGACGTGTGAGATACACCCTTTATATACTGTGGTTCTATTCAGTTATTTGAAAAACAGCCATTTTGTGCAAAAAACTTTAATTCCGGCCTAGTCTGGATCAGGACGTGTGAGATGCACCCTTTAGATACTGTGGTTATATTCTTCTATTAAAAAAACACCCTTTTTGGGCAAAAAAAATAAATTGCGTCCTAGTCTGCATCTGTACGTGTGAGATACAACCTTTGCATACTGTCGTTCTATTCTGCTAATAATTAAACACCCATTTAGGGCAATATCCAAAATTTGAGAAATATGAGCAGAGTGTCAAATAAGTGACGTGGCCCAGGTTGTGGTGCTGCTGGTGGAGCTCCTGTTGCAGGGAGTGGACGTGGTCGATCTGTGCTAGCTACATGCACAAGTGAAACCCCTTCTTCAGGTGCGAGTAGGTGACAGAACCTGCAGCGGTATTTGGTCGGGCCTAAAGCGACTCTACGAATGGTGAGGCCTGTACAAGTACAGGCGATAGTACATTGGATTGCTGACAGTGCCTCCAGTTCCTTCACATTGTCTCCCACCCAGTCTCCTGCTGAAAGATCAGAGTTGGCACCTGCAGCCGTTGTCCATCAGTCTTTCACCTCACCCCCTTGCAAATTAGCTAAGCAGTCTGAGCCCCAAGTCATGCAGCAGTTTCTTCTGCTTTTTAATGACTCTGTTAGGGCCATCCACCTATCCCTGCCCCAGAAGTGGAAGAGATTTAGTGCACCGATGCCCAACCACTTATGTTTCAAGCGGAGTACATGGGAGGACCATCGCAGCACGTCTCGGATGATGACAAAACACGGGTGCCAACTGCTGGGGCTTTTGAAAGTGTGCAGACTGACAAGAAGGGCAGGGGGTAAAGACTGGGTGGAAGATGATGTGGAGGATGATGAGGTACTCGACCACACATGAAATCAAGGTCATGCGAGTGACTTATGTACAGTACAGACCAAAAGTTTGGACACACCTTCTCATTCAAAGAGTTTTCTTTATTTTCATGACTATGAAAATTGTAGATTCACACTGAAGGCATCAAAACTATGAATTAACACGTGGAATTATATACATAACAAAAAAGTGTGAAACAACTGAAAATATGTCCTATTCTAGGTTCTTCAAAGTAGCCACCTTTTGCTTTGATTACTGCTTCACAGACTCTTGGCATTCTCTTGATGAGCTTCAAGAGGTAGTCACCTAAAATGGTTTTCACTTCACAGGTGTGCCCTGTCAGGTTTAATAAGTGGGATTTCTTGCCTTATAAATGGGGTTGGGACCATCAGTTACGTTGTGGAGAAGTCAGGTGGATACACAGCTGATAGTCCTACTGAATAGACTGTTAGAATTTGTATTATGGCAAGAAAAAAGCAGCTAAGTAAAGAAAAACGAGTGGCCATCATTACTTTAAGAAATGAAGGTCAGTCAGTCCAAAAAATTGGGAAAACTTTGAAAGTATCCCCAAGTGCAGTCACAAAAACCATCAAGCTCTACAAAGGCCCCCAGCCTCAGAAATCGCAGGTTAACAGCAGCTCAGATTAGAGACCAGGTCAATGCCACACAGAGTTCTAGCAGCAGACACATCTCTAGAACAACTGTTAAGAGGAGACTGTGTGAATCAGGCATTCATGGTATAATATCTACTAGGAAACCACTGCTAAGGACAGGCAACAAGCAGAAGAGAATTGTTTGGGCTAAAGAACGCAAGGAATGGACATTAGACCAGTGGAAATCTGTGCTTTGGTCTTTGGTTCCAACCACCGTGTCTTTGTGCGACGCAGAAAAGGTAAACGGATGGACTCTACATGCCTGGTTCCCACCGTGAAGCATGGAGGAGGAGGTGTGATGGTGTGGGGGTGCTTTGCTGGTGACACTGTTGGGGATTTATTCAAAATTGAGGGCATACTGAACCAGCATGGCTACCACAGCATCTTGCAGCGGCATGCTATTCCATCCGGTTTGCGTTTAGTTGGACCATCATTTATTTTTCAACCGGACAATGACCCCAAACACACCTCCAGGCTGTGCAAGGGCTATTTGACTATGAAGGAGAGTGATGGGGTGCTGTGCCAGATGACCTGGCCTCCACAGTCACCGGACTTGAACCCAATCGAGATGGTTTGGGGTGAGCTGGACCGCAGAGTGAAGACAAAAGGGCCAACAACTGCTAAGCATCTCTGGAAACTCCTTCAAGACTGTTGGAAGACCATTTCAGGTGACTACCTCTTGAAGCTCATTAAGAGAATGCCAAGAGTGTGCAAAGCAGTAATCAAAGCAAAAGGTGGCTTCTTTGAAGAACCTAGAATATTACATATTTTCAGTTGTTTCACACTTTTTTGTTATGTATATGATTCCACATGTGTTAATTCATAGTTTTGATGCCTTCAGTGTGAATCTACAATTTTCATAGTCATGAAAATAAAGAAAACTTTTTGAATGAGAAGGTGTGTCCAAACTTTTGGTCTGTACTGTGGTTCGGAGGAAGAGGTGGTGGTCGCACAGAGCCACCAGACCAGCACAGCAGAAGAGGGAGCAGGGTGTAAAAGCGGAGCGGCTGTCCCCTAAACAGTACGCCTGCTACTGCCAACGGCAGCAAGGGACCGAGCACACCAAAACCAGCTCCAAGGAGTTCCCTGGCGTGGCAGTTTTTCAGACAATGTGCTGACGACAAGACACGAGTGGTTTGCACGATGTGCAATCAGAGCCTGAAGCAAGGCATAAATGTTCTCAACCTGAGAACAACCTGCATGACCAGGCATTTAAGTGCAAAGCACGAGCTGCAGTGGAGTAGACACCTCAAAAACCTCAACCTCTTCATCCTCCTTTGGAGTGACAGTGCCACCCCGCAAACAGAGGATCTGCCAGCAACACCACCACCTGGGTCACCAATCATCTCCACAATGTCCCACGGAAGCGTTCAGCTCTCCATCTCCCAAACACTCGAGAGAAAGAGGACGTACCCCCCTACCCACCTGCGATCCCTAGCCCTGAATGCCAGCATTTCTAAATTACTGGCCTTTGAGATGCTGTCATTCCGTCTGGTGGAGATGGATAGTTTTAAAGGCCGTATGGTGGTGGCTGTCCCACAGTACGTTGTGCCCAGTCGCCACTACTTTTCCAGGCAAGCCATCCCTTCCCTGCACAACCAAGTGGGGGACAAAATCACATGTGCACTGCGCAACGCCATCTGTGGCAAAGTGCACCTCACTACGGATACGTGGACCAGTAAGCACGGTCAGGGACATTATATCTCCATAACAGCACACCAGGTAAATGCAGTGGCGGCTGGGCCTGAGGCGGATAGAGGTTTGGCGCATGTCCTTCCACCACCGAGGATTGCAGGGCTCTTCAGTTTGCCTCCTGTTGCTTCCTCCTCTTACTCCGCTTCCTCTTCCTCCACCGGCTCCTCATCCGGTCAGCGTAACACCTTCATCAACAACTTCAGCACAGCCAGGGGTAAACGACAGCAGGCTGTTTTAAAACTTTTCTGTTTGGGGGACAAACCACACACCGCGCAGGAGCTGTGCGGACGGGCCTTGAACAACAGACTGATGAGTGATTGGTGCCAGTGAGCCTCAAGCCCGGCCTGGTGGTGTGCAATAATAGGCGAAATCTCGTAGCAGCTCTGGGACTAGCCGGTTTGACGCACCCACCCCTTCCCTGGCACATGTGCTAAATTTGGTGGTGCAGAGATTACTTAAAAATTACCCCGATATGTCATAGCTGCTGCATAAAGTGCGGGCCGTCTGTGCGCACTTTCGCGTTCTCACCCTGCTGCTGCTCGCCTTTCAGCGCTGCAGTGTAACTTCAGCCTTCCCGCTCACCGCCCTCCATGCAACGTGCCCACAAGGTGGAACTCCACCTTGCACATGCAGGCCAGACTGTGCGAGCAGCAGCAGGCGATAGTGGAGTTTCAGCTGCAGCATGCACGGGTGAGTCACTCTGCAGAACAGCACCACTTCACCACCAATTAATGGGCCTCCATGTGAGACCTTTGTTCCTTGTTGCGCTGTTCCGAGTACTCCACCAACATGGCCAGTGCCGATAACGCCGTTCTCAGCGTTACTATCCCAGTTCTATGCCTCCTTGAAAAAACGCTGCTGGCGATGATGGAAGAGGATGTGGTACAGGAGGAGGAGGAAGAGGGATCATTTCCTAAGGTTTCCGGCCAGTCATTCACAAGTGGCTCAGAGGGTGTGTTCCTGCACCCACAAATGCCAGGTACACTATTGTCCAGCCAGGGCACAGTTCTGGAGGATGACGAGGTGGAGGATGAGGTGGAGGAGGAGGAACCATGTTCACAGCAGGGTGGCATCCGGACCAGCTCATGGCCATCATTGGTGCGTGGCTGGGAGGATACAGAGGACACAGACGATACACCTCCCACAGAGGACAGCTTTTCGTTGCCTTTGGGCAGCCTGGTACACATGAGCAGTTACATGCTACAGTGTCTCCGCAACGACCGCAGATGTGCCTACATTCTAACTTGTGCTGATTATTGGCAGTGGCGTCGCCACGGCCCCCCCTACATCATGCTGTGCCCCCCCATGTGCCCCCCCAACTAAAATGCCCCCCAAACTGAGCGGCTGCAGCCGGGCACAGGGAGATGAGCGCTTCCATTGCGCTCATCTCCATAGTCATCTGCCTGTGCTGCGGCAGGGGAGGGAGAGGCTTGTCCCTTTCCCTTCCTCTGATAGGCTGCCGGCCTAGTGCGGCGCAATGGTGTCATCGTGCCGCCTGAGCCATACAGCGCAGGACACAGGCCGGAAGAGGCCTGCATCGCATCGCTGACATGGAGTTAAGTATGTTGTTTTTTTTTGTTTATTTTCACAATAGTTTTACAGGCACATTAGGGCTCTTGTTAGTACTGGAACATGATGGGGGGCTTATTACTTGCACATGATGGGGGGGCTTATTACTGGCACATGATGGGGGGGCTTATTACTGGCACTTGATGGGGGCTTAATACTGGCACATGATGGGGGGCTTATTACTGGCACATGATGGGGGCTTATTACTGGCACATAATGGGGGGCTTATTACTGACACATGATGGGGGTCTTATTACTGGCACATGATAGGGGGGCTTATAACTAGCACATAATGGGGGTCTTATTACTGGCACATGATGGGGGAGCCTATAACTGGCACATGATGAGGGGCTTATTACTGGCACATGATGGGGGGATTATTACTGGCACATGATGGGGGGCTTATTACAGGAACATTGGGGGCGCTCTTGTTACTGGCACATTGGGGGGGCTCATTACTGGCACTTTGGGGGGCTCATTACTGGCACATGATGGGGGGCTTATTACTGGCACATTATGGGGGGCATATTACTGGCACATGATGGGGGGCATAGTACTGGCACATGATGGGGGCTTATTACTGGCACATGATGGGGGGCTTATTACTGGCACATGATGGGGGGCTTATTACTGGCACATGATGGGGGGCTTATTACTGGCACATTATTGCTGGGCACTATAGGGGCATCTATTGAGGCTACAAAGAAGGGGTATTTTATATCGGGGGCTCTGTACAGTAGCATTTTATACTGGGACACATTACGGTGGGTACTATGGGGAAGGGGGGAGAGGAGTACTATGGAGTCATCTACGGGGGGCACTAAGAAGGGGAATTTTATACTTGCAAAATATGGGGGACACTGAGGGCATCTACTGGGGCACAATATATGGGGCATTTTATACTGGTACATTATGGGGGCACTAGGAGGAAGGGGGGAGAGGAGCACTATGGGGGGATTTACTGGGGGCACTATATAGGGGTATTTTATACTGGCACATTATGGGGACATTAGCTTAACTGGAGGCATTACGAGGGGGTATTTTTTGCAGATTATAAGGGGAATTATTTCTACTGGAGGGGCATAATGGTGTGCTTTATTACTCCCCCATGGTATGACCCCCTAGTAGCAGCACCAGCCTCTCCCTGCTCTGCTATCCCTCTGCCCCTTCTCCAAATCCTTATTATGAAATCTTTCTCATTAGGATAAAACACAACATCAGCTCCGCAGAGTCCCTGGCCAAGTGTTGAAGTGGCGTCCGAGATCCCCAAGGGCCAAGCCAAGTAATTGTAAGTTTTCATGTGAAATATGTTTGTTATACACATATAGCCTACACTGTGCCACACAATATACAGTATACCACTACACTGTGCCACACAATATACAGTATACCTCTACACTGTGCCACACAATGTACAGTATACTTCCACACTGAGTAGTCTGTTCTATAAGCACCCTTGTTCTGTGGCAGCGGACAGAAAATAATCTGGAAGTGCCCCTCCCAAGACCAGGCTGTGGATCCGCCACTGGTCTGGACCGTTCACAGGAGTGTACATTTCTTCTAAACTGTAATCTGTATCCTCTGACCTGCAGAAATCAGCACTTGCTTGGTAACAACTAACAGGCAGTACCTGAAAGCTGTAGCCTGGCCCTGTTACCGAAGCTAGCTGAGTGGTGTAAGGTTAAGGTACTAGCAGAGATGAGTGGCCGCTTAATCCTGATTTAAAGTTACTGCAGGATATGGATTACAATTTAGAAAGGTCAAATGTACACTCCTGTGAGAGGCGGGGAGGGGGATCTGTGCATGACACTGTTATAGGGAGGGGGATCTGTGGATGACACTGTTATACTGTTATACTGTTATAGGGAGGGGGAACTGTGGATGATACTGTTATAGGGAGCGGGATTTGTGGATGACACTGTTATAGGGAGGGGGATCTGTGGATGACACATATAGCATAAGATGCTATATACGGTATGTGTCATCCACAGATCCCCCCCAAAGCAGTGTCAGCCACAGATCCCCCTCCCTATAAAAGTGTCATCAACAGGCAACTAGGACATGTTGAAATCTGAGTGATTGTTTTTTTTTATTTTTTTAAACCACAGACAGCAGGACTTTTCTTCCCTGTGTTGGTTTTAGGTATTGGGTAAAGTATTGCAGCATTTCTAAGCATACAGTGTAAATGTATCGTTGTTATAGCTGCCCCCCCCCCTACTTTTGTCCTGGCCCCCAGTGTGCCCTCCCAAAATGTGAAAGCTAGAGACGCCACTGATTACTGGGTGTCCACGCTGCTGAATTCCCGTTACAAGGATAATGTATCATCCTTAATTCCATCACTGGAGCGTGATGGTTAGATGCGCGAGTACAAGCGCACGCTGGTAGGCGCGCTGCTGGTGGCATTCCAAGGCGAAGGCAGAGGATGAGTAAGAGGTCACCAATGCAGCTAGGGCACTGCCAGCACCTCACAAGGCAGGGTTACCATGGCCGAAATGTGGAAAAGGTTTGTCAGCACGCCACAACAACCAGCACCACCAGCTGATATGGAACGTCGTAGCAGGAGGCATTTCACCAATATGGTGGAGCAGTATGTGTGCACACGCCTACATGTACTGAATGACGGGTCTGCCCCCTTCAACTTCTGGGTCTCCAAATTAGGCACATGGTCTGAGCTTGCCCGTTATGCCTTGGAGGTGCTGGCCTGCCCTGCAGCCAGTGTATTATCTGAACGTGTGTTTAGCACGGCAGGGGTCGTCTTTACAGACAAGCGCAGCCGTCTGTCCACAGCCAATGTGGAGAAGCTCACGTTCATTAAAATAGACATGTATACCGGCCTTAACCAGCCATTGTTATACTGCAGCGCAATTGCTTATTCTTGTATTTTGGATATTTCACACTGTTCTGCTTCGCGTTATTGACTGTTGTATAACACTAGTCAGTCAGCTTAACAATAATTCAGAAGTCAAGAAACGTGAGACATCAGATCTGTTTGTATTCTCTTTTCTGAATAACTTTGTAAAACTACAATATAAACATAAACAAAACATATGTATCAGTACATTACATATAATACAGCAGCCTCACTTCATCAGTGAGAGTACTCACAGACAATTCCACCATTAGTCCAGGAATAAATCAAGAGCTCCTCTGCATGCAGCCTGCAAGATCCAGGAGCAGTGATGAAATGGAGGAAATACAGTTCCAGGTTAAAGGTTACTGCCTCTGACAATACACTTCCTGTAAAGTTCTGGCGAAGTAGAAACTAACTTTGACCACTAGATGGCAGCAACGTCAAACATAACATTTAAATATAACCTTTACAACACATTGCATACATTATAATGCAAAATAGGCGGAACACTCCCTGTCTGGCATAATTATTATTATGTCACTACCTAAATAACTACTGCTATGCAGAAAAAACATATAAACAGGAAATGGAATCCTAGCTAATCTGAAACTAAAACTATGACATCAGTTATAGGTCTAAGATACATTTTGGAAGTCCCATTCTTCGCAATCTTGACCTCTACCTTCCTAACATTGCCATCCCTGCTTGGTAGAGCATTGACAATAAGTCCTACAGGCCACTCATTCCTGCTCTCTTGGCTGTCCTTCAACAGAACAACGTCACCCACTTTTACATTTGGGCGATCCTCAGTCCATTTCCTACGGCGTTGTAGATTCGACAGATACTCCCTCTTCCATCTTTTCCAAAAGGTGTCTGCCAAGCATTGTACTTGCTTCCATTGTTTAGCATGAACTTGTGTTGTACTTATGGTTCCGGATGGAGCAGACAAAGAGTTCACCTTTTGAGTCAACAACATTGCTGGGGTAAGGACCATAGGTGTATCTGGGTCTGAGGACACAGGAACTATAGGCCTGGCATTCATAATAGCTGTAACCTCTGCCATAAAGGTGCTTAAAGTCTCATGGGTCAAGTGAGCAGTTTTAGTTTGTAGCAACATAGCGTCCAAGATTCGCCTGGCAATACCTATAAGTCTCTCCCAGACACCACCCATGTGTGAAGAGTGTGGAGGATTAAAGACCCATGTACATCCTTTGTCTTGGAGAAAGTCTTGCAATTGTGATTCGCTGGCACAAATGTTAAGTTCCTTGCAGGCTCCTACAAAGTTTGTTCCTCTGTCGGAACGGAGCAGTTTTGCTGGGCCACGAATTGAGAAGAATCTCCTCAAAGCATTAATAAAGCTTGATGTTGACATGGTTTCAAGTAGCTCTATGTGTACAGCTCGGGTGGACAAACAAGTGAAAAGGACTGCCCATCGTTTACTGTCTGCGCTGCCTCCCCTAGTGCGGCGGGTTAAGACAGACCACGGACCAAATACATCTAAGCCCACATTGGTGAAAGGTGGTTGAGCAATTACTCTGTCCTCTGGTAGCTCTGCCATCTTTTGACTTTGTAACCTTCCTCGCAGCTTGCGGCAGATGACACATTTGTGTATAACAGCTGATACCAAGCGTTTGCCACCAAGAATCCAGAAACCTGCGGTTCTAATTGCACCCTCTGTGATGTGTCGCCCTTGGTGAACTACTTGTTCATGATAGTACCTAACAAGCAGTGTTGCAATGTGGTGATTATAAGGTATAATGACAGGCTGTTTCTCTTCCTCTGAAAGTTCTGCAAGAGACAAACGTCCACCTACTCTCAACAACCCATTTTTGTCTAAAAAGGGGCTAAGCTTCCTAAGACGGCT